>NW_013671188.1:18513-25054 GCF_000517525.1 Limulus polyphemus
TGTTAGATAGGCAACATGCGAAAAGAAAAAAAAAAAGGCACGAGAAAAACATTGCTTTACAAACCTTAAGACTCAATAAAAAAAATGATATTTTGCGTATGAAAGCATTGTAATGTTTACTGATAATGTGCCAAATTTTGTTAACATTCGCTTACAAATTTAAAAGTTATAGCATGAAACTATAACAAGCACAAAATGGTTAAAAGGTCGGTCCAAGGTACCGAGCCCATGCTGAAAGAGTTAATACTCTATTTTTGTCTGCTAATAATTTATATGTACCTTTTGTGACTGAAAATGTTGAATTTACAAAGAACTAAAACATCGCCTCAAAAGACATGAGTAATGAAATGAAAATTAATCCTCACATACTTTTGAGACTGAGTCAAAAAACCTAAATTAAGTCTTGAGGAAAGCACATCACAACTTGACAATATGAACACACAAACATACTGATTGTGAAGTAAAAAATGAAAGCCAATAAAGTAAAATATAAATGAAACACAAGATAGTGAAAACCAACCCTTTCTTCTTCGTGCTGTTCATTCTTGTCCAAAGAAGCATCAATTGCATCAAAAAATTCTTCTTCATTGATCACACAGTGGGGACCCTCCTAGTGTAGTATATAATGATATCTTGATACTCACATATCAACGAAAATGTTAAAATATTACTATTTTCACTTAGTTTACATAATTTCTAAAAATATTATTACAGCTTTGTAAATCAGTCATGAAAAATTGGGTTCTTTATATACGCCAATGAAAAATAATAGTTATATATATATATTTTATAAGCTAGAAAGTATCAACTACAATTATAATAAACTGAAATGCTATTAATTTTGTTGAGTCATACAAATTAATTCACAGAGAAAACAGCATATATCACAGCAATTTGTCACTCCCTAATTTTTATATTTGCTATGGTTATAAGTAAATCTAATCCAGATATTATAATATTGAATGATAAAACATAAACCTCGTAATCAGGACCTCCCAAAACTACTGGCTGTTGAGACTTAGCTTCTGAAACTGCATGTTTGTAGAGTTCATCTAATCTTTTCGTTTTTTCCACTTCCTGAATAAAAAGTTCCATAAATACTTACATATAGTAGTTATTACAGTTTTACTTTATCATCAAACAACTCGAAGAAGTTAGGTAAACATACCAATCAAATCGTAGAAAATAACAATAAAAATTCCAATTTAACTAAAAAATCAAATTCTAATCTACTTTCTTATTCCTTGAACCCTCTTATCAAGTAGATAATTTTAACCTTAAAGATTTGTAGATCCATTTGAGGAATTCTTGGTAAACAGAAAATTAATTAAAACATCTAATTATCTTAATCTTGTACATCCATCTACATACCACCCATAATACACCTGAAACATAATAAGATACATCGTCAATGATTACACCGATAGCCAATTTTTTGTACTCCATAAATTACAGCAGATGATATACTACAGAAATAACTTTACAAAACAAAGGACATAAAAATAACTTTCTTCCTCACACAAAACTCAATAAATCTAAAGCAAAAAATAATATTTTATTGTCAAATTTAGGTTCAAAATTAAATCATTATTACAACAAACATTTAGAAAAATAAAAAAAATACATATTTTGAGACCTGATTTACAAAACTACTAAGAAAGTAACATTTCACAACCTTTTTTGTAAAATTTCCTGCAATGAATTATTAAACACAGCTAAATCTATCTGTATAATAACTACTAACTAAGTACATGTTATATGGACAAAAGGGCTTGAAATTTTGTATGTAAGCTTTTGCCCCTCATACAACATAAATGGAAAAAAAGAACATATAAAAAAATCATGTCATCATGTCTCCAAGAATTAAGGGGTCAAGAGTATTTTTATTATCTCAAGGTTCACATAAAAAACTGGTATTAATGGCTAAGGGACCATTCAAAATAATATTGATTTAGATTTTGAAACTTTTAGCATTGAGTCCTTAGATGGAGGGTCAAAGAAGATTTTCAAGAACAATTATAATTGGATACACAGATTTACATGAAATTAACATAGCGATACAAGAGATTCTTAAAAAAAAGGATCTATATTTAGACTTTTGAAAATTTTAATAGTGGATTCCCTGAAGAGTAAGCAAGGTGTTTTTGTGGAGGTCTCAGAATAGACTGCATGGAATTTACTTGAAAACTAACAAGAACATGGAAGAAAGTTATTCACAACAAAGGGTGCACAATATTTTGTATAGTTATTGATTCTCAGGTAATTTACTAAGAATATTAAGCAGATAACTTACACAACAGAAAGCAAAAGTAAACTTTTGAACCTAGAATTTAAAACATTAGTAGTAAACATTTCTATGAGAAAACAAACTGACAAAGTGTAATCTTTACTCCTGACAAACAAATCTAACAAATTATTAGATTAATATAAAATTCACATATAATTCCACCAATGTTCATTAGTAAATAATAACTTTCAATCACAGTAAGCTATGTAATAGAGCAAAACTCAAAATAACCTGGCCAAGAGCTTAGCTAATTAAATATACTTTTCTTACGTTTCTACTTATAAAGATTAGAATGAATTATTTCAACAGTTGGATAAGCTTGCTGTTAACGATATTTTGGCCTCAATACCAGTTTGAATTTCTGATCATTGGCCACAGTTTTTCTAACAGAGAAAGAAAGGTAATTTATTCTGAAGGAAAAATGACAAGAATATCTTACCTTTTCTAAGTGATGTTTCCAATTTTCCTCACGTTGCTGCATAATATCAATGCAATGTGCGAGGATAGATAGAATTCCAGCAGTAGTAGCTTTGAATGTAACTGCTTCCCCTTTAAAGTCGACAGCATGAGACCCATGTTGGGATAACAACTCCTTGGTTACATGAGGAGTTTGGATATGATCTAAAACAAAATTACAAATATAAAAGAAGTCACAAATCAACTTGGGATTAAATCTATTATGTAAATAGATCAAAACCAGGGACAAGTTAAACACACACAAATAACAGATCATAAACAAGTGTTAGGATAAATCTACCTTGTGATTAGAAAGAATGTTCCAGTAAAGCAGTAGTAATTGAATTAATAGGTACATATTTTTACAGTTTGAGATCTAAATGTTAATTCTTTCATCTGAAATCATTTAATTGGTAGTATTTTTTTCTTAAATTCAAAACTAAATTCATATTTCCAATCTTCATGTTTTTATACAAAAATGTTTGAATATTCATAGAAAGTAGAATACTGAAATATGAAGATTTAATTCAATGAATTAACAATATCAGAAAATAGTTGATGTGTATTAAAGTATAACATATGAATATACCTTTATATTTGCAGGAACTGAGAACTGTACTGTAAATCATATCTTCAGGATTGACATCCGGATTCAGAGAGGTTAAGTTGTCCTCAATATCTTCATCCACTAATTATTAACACAACGAAAAAAACATTTTATTTTGAGCTGAGCCTTAAGATTATCAATACTTAAAAAATATGTTAATTTTTCTCCTAGATTTTAGAAATGTACAAAGAACAAAATTACAAACACAACACTTTCAGCAGAAGGTTATCAAAACATGTTTTAAAACAAAATGATATTACACCAAAATATACTTCACAAACACTGAATACAACAGTGAGTTGCCTGATCATAAATTATAAACAACAGAATATTACCTAAGCATCCAATATTATTGGTTTAAGGTCTGAAAAATAATTTGGATAGTGGCCTTAGCAAGTTACTAATATCAAGACACAGTGCAGCCAAAACAACCTGCAGGACACACTGTGTGTTATAAACAAGAGTGATAGTTTATAAATTTTCCATCATTAGTTTTAAAGAAAACATCATCAAAATGATCTAGCTGTATAACCAATTCTTAGCCAAATCTAACAGAAAAAACTTTGGAAATATGTTTAATTTCTGAATCATTTCAGAATTTCTGCACTTTCAAATCCCCAAAAAACAACAAGTACAAAAAATACACATATAGCAAATATATTATATAATATTAACCACGACTTACCGTACATTTCCAACTGCTAAATCAAAAGGAAAACTGCTGTTTTACAAACAAAATGAAGGAAACAATAAAAAAGTTACCAGAAAGAACAAATCACAAAAGTAAAATTTAGCTTTATTTTTCATTAGGACATACTTGCAGGACACTGAAACTAACATTCCAAGCCAGCAAAGTCTTTGCAACATAAAGCTAGAAAAAACACAGGTATTAAACATTTAGCAAGTGACTCAAAATTTTTTAGTGCAACTAATTTTAAAATTGATTAAAACTCACATAACGAATTAGTACTAACAGTGAAAATAATTTTCTCTATCATTTGTTGTTGCAACGGTGTCGGCACAAGTGTCAAAGTAGCTCTGTAGCATATCAACTTGCCGACACAAGATGTCTCGGAACGTTTCCATCTCAGCTAGTTTAACCTTGAGACTTATCGCTTTCTTAAACGATGACACGCTGGCAGTGGAAAAATTAGCTGAACCAAGAGAGATGGCAGAACCATGGCGACGTAAGCTACTCTCACTTCCATAAGCAGAATCAGCCTAAAGGAAAGACAGAAACATATAATCAATGTGGTTCTCAGCTGAAAAATATCAAGTTCATAAAAGTATTACAACAATGAAAAAACACTTTGATATAATATTGGTTTGTTAATTTTTTGTAGTTTTGAATAGATGAAAATTAAGTTTGGGCTTCCAAAGAGTTGAGTCAACTTTGTGAACAGATTTATTGGGAATCCAAAACATATATTTTAAAGATGTTATGCATTCCAATTAAGTTTAAACTTTTTATTCTGAAACTGTATTTTCACCTGTACAAAAGGTAAGTGATATATCTTAATATTAAAATGTGTAGTATTAGCATTTCAGAATACTATACAGTTCAGATACATCTAAACCAGATAATGAACAAATAAGCTACGGTAACTAACAACTAAAACTGCAGAAAAACACAGTCACTCAGTTTCCTAAAAACATAGTCACTACCTGTAGTCACATAAATTCAAAAATCAAAAAATCAGTAAAGTCCTGTTATACAGCAGAGTATAGAGAAATCGTGCATGAGTGAATAGGTTCTGTTAGGTAGCATGTTAACCCCTATGTGCACATGCCACAACCTTTTACAGAGTTCCATCCAACAAGGTATTACGAATTTGATGTCAGAATTACAGTGTTCATTTTACCCTACATTACCAATTTAGCAAAGTTTATGGTAGAAGTGAGTAAATACCAGATACAATGTACAGAAATACAAAAAAACTTTAGATATGCATTTCAGAGGCTAGAGGTTATGCAAATATAATATGATGCACAAAATTATTTTTATTCTTCAGATGAGCATCAACTCACACTTCAATTTGTCTGACTAAGAATGACATTGTCAATTCACAAATATGTCTTGAGTACAAATACTTTTGTGACTCATCTGATTTCTTGTATACAACAGACTTGAACATTTTACTTAAAGCTTGCCATATTTTGTAGAAATACACATAGTAAATTATACTCAACACACCAATATGTGGTAGGTCCATTGGACCAACACCATGCACCTTTGGATAAAGTGCAAGTGCAATGAGGCATGAATGATTGGATGAAAGAACTTAGAAAAGGTTCTGTCAAATAGGTGAAATAATACACAATAGTCATGGAAAAATACATGAAATAAGCCGGAAAAAAACAGAGAGAGCCAAACCTGATGAAACAAACACTGAGCTAATTATTTAAATAACTGAAAGCATGAAAAATCCAATTAGCATAATGTAGACTTAGCAGCTGGAACTAGTGAATGACACACTACTTGATAAAAAAAAAGTATACAAAACAAATATTTCTGCACAATGTATTATTTATCAAGATACATAACTGAAATAATTGAAATGCTTTATGAATGGGTTTAAAAAAGTAACCAATATTTGAAATAAATTTGTTACTAATGATTTTCATTGTGGAACATATATTTATTTAAAAAGAACGTTCCTGAAACATTTTAATTTAGTTATGTTTACATACAACATATATCTTTTAGACTAGAACCTACTTTACAAGTCTCCAAGATTTCAACCCAACGATTTCTCTCTTCAGGACAGTCAGTTCGGAGGTACCACACACAATCATGGACACTTACATCGAACCTACACTCATCAAATTCATGTGGCTATAAGAAAAACTTTATCAGCAAATTGTTGTCCTAAGTCCCATAGTTGAATATTAACATAAATGTTAACATGATAAAAACTGTAGCCCTAACTGCAACTTTACGAAAGTTGCCTAATATATTCATATTTGCACGGCACAATTATTATCCCTTGATCAGTCACATACCTCACTCTTACACTTCTAAATTTCCTGATGTTCTACACAGTCACATATCTCACTCTTAAGCTTCTAAATTTCCTAATGTTCTACACAGTCACATATCTCACTCTTACACTTCTAAATTTCCCGATGTCCTACACAGTCGACTGTGTAGAACATCAGGAAATTTAGAAGTGTAAGAGTGAGATATGTAT
>NW_013671188.1:25886-30217 GCF_000517525.1 Limulus polyphemus
CATGTATTCAAATACTCATAATTTTCTACCATTAAGTCAGAGATTGCTTGTTAATTAATATTCTATATCAATATTCACTGACCTAAATAGATGGCTGAAATCATGTAGTCTCTGAATTGATCTCATGAATTGTACAAACCAAGATTAGTAAACAGTGAAACAACATAAAAACTCTATAAAACATTTATTACTATACCAGCATTTAAAAGCAAGGTAGTATGCGTATTTATTAAGCACAAATTTTTAAGGGAATATACAAATATATATATTTAAATTATTCAACATTTTTCTTTCATAATTGCACTTGAACTGCAAAAAATTATACTCAATTTTTAATTAACTATATTATTCAAATAATGGCGTTTTACTATATATTTTTGGTCTATGAACTGGTATTTCAATGAAAAAAATTGTTATTATTCTATCACTACATATTTTGTTTATCTAATTTTAATCTTTTGTATTTATAGGAGATTTATTCATAATTTCGTTTTAAAGTCCTAACTATTTTTAGGCAAGTTTAGCTCAAGGTTTTAAGTTGCACAAACCTTTATTGTGGCCTTATGTATACTAACTGATCCACGGCATCCATATCCAGCATCATTTTCAGATTTGTAGTAAGAAAGTGCACCATTTTTCAAGATAATGTACCTCGACTGCCAACCATGTATGTAGTTCGTCCACTTACTGAGAGTTCCTTGAAGTTCTGATGACTGAGCCTCATTTTCAAAATCTTCATCGTCACTTAAACTGTGGTCATCATACATTATTTGTTTCAAGCGGAGAAGTTGTATACTTTCAATTAATGAACCACATCAAGAGTTCCATTAAAATCTAAGAAAAAAACACCTTCAACAGTTTATTTTAATGTATAGGATAAAAGCCTGTACATTCTTTATAAAGTGTTACCTAAGCTGACCAAATCATCTTAAACACTGAATTCATGCAAATAATAACATACAACTTCTAAATCATGTTTTGATCACACACACACAAATTTTAAAACATTATTAAGTAGTATCAAACTTGCATGTTGTGATTTTCAAGGCTTTATTTTGATATATATTTTTATAGTATGGAAACGAAAAAGATTCTGCTTGTGCACAGTTTAAAATTCTGTACACAATAGAAATAAATTACTAAGTGATCTCAGACTTAACCAGAACATGTTTGCTAAACTTTTCTAATCCAGTTAAGTCCAGGATTTAGTTGTATTACCTACAGATTTGGTCAACTTCAGTTTAGTTTATGATGACTTGAATGTTGTATGACAACCTTAATATAGAGAAATAGTCACTTCTGGAGGAGTTAGTGGGAGTAATGTTTTGCTGAAAATTAGTTTCTCACCATCGTATGTTCTAATGCATTTTTAATTGATAAAACACTGCTCTTCTTTAAAAACACTTATACATGTTGTTCAAAAATCCATACAAATATCATGAAGCATCAGTTTCAAAGTTGACTTGTAAGTGTGAGGTTATAAAATGATCAGAATGTTAACAGCACAGCAGATGTGGATATGATCACAGTGCAACACCCTTGACTATAAATGTAGGTCGTAAAAAAATGGATCAGAGAATATTTATCTGTGACAAAGGTAATACTGTAAATAAATGCCTCAAGTAAAGAACTGTATTCATGTATCCACCAGGTATTTTCGAAGAGGTTCCAGAAGGTCCTTAATTATGAAAAGAGGAGTGTGAGAAACAACGATTGTAGAAAGGTGAAAAACAAAATGTGGACAAGCTGTTTACAATATTCATCTTGACTTATGATCATAACCCAAAGCTGTTCAACTCTCCAACTGTATAGCCTTTCCAACTGCAGCAAAATGCTTGGCAGATTGTGCCCTTACCCATCCTTCTAATTTACTTATGCTTTTACAGATTTCTAGACTTGTCAAAGATTCTACCTACTTAACAAACTCCAGTAATTTTCACTAGTTAAATCAGAGATCGCCTGTTAAATATTTAAGTTTATTAAACCTCATACTCCCTAAAGTGCACTAACTCACCAAAATTATTGAACAACAAGTTTGAAATGATATAATATATGCAAGGATTAGGTATATAGTAGTCTGTTTTAATAATAGTTTGTGGGTTGTGATTTACTCAAAAATACTTACACTTTATAATATATGCTTAAAATTTTCAGATTAAACACTTTTAATTTCTTATATTGCAATCTAACCTTCATTTTTCTTAATCACTTAATAAGATATATAATACATATACAAATTTATATCTAAGTGCAAGATATGTTGTATTTAACTTGCTGTTTTCTAATAGTAAAATGGATACGCTTCTCTTAACTATATAGATGCAAGACTTGTATTTCAGTTATCTCCATACTTCAAAATTAATTATTATTAATTAATTATTCCATCATGCAAATAAATTTCTGCAAATTCCCAAACTGGTAACCATTATTATTAATACTAAGTTTAATTAAAAATAGAATCACCAGGGTAAACAAAGCATTTTTAATCTTTGGACATTTCTGAATTTACACATTGCTATAGCAGTGATCAAAATGTTTTCATAAAACATACATATGTAGTATATACATGTATATAACAAACTACAAATTTTAAATAAAAACATATAAAAATATGCATAGGGAATAAATAAGTAAATTTTACAAAGATTAAAATAAAGTTTAATAAAATGAGTACATCAAAACACGGAGAGCTGAAAGGAACCAAGGTTATTAAATTAATTAGACTTGTATGTTCGAGTTACATATTTTCTGACTAGAAGGTCGTAGTTTCTAACAACGTGATAATCAAATCAAGTTGTATCCTTAACTTTTGTAAAATTTACATATTCCTCCCCCTACGTATATTTTGTATTCATTTTCTTCTCCATATTAAAATTTATACAATTTGTTGTTATAGCTTATATATATATATATATATTGTTAATAATACTATTATTACGTAGTTGTAAGTTCCTTCCTGTCTTTTGCTAGATGTTGAATAGTTACGTTGTAAAGTTACTTAAAACGGCTTTAGAATTAGGTTTAGACAGTATTTCTATTCTAATCTAGTTAACCCTAACCATGTTTTTTACATATAACTTAATCACGACTTAAAAGTTAAATATATACGTGTGTGTGTGTTTAGTTACTTCGCCAGATATTAAATAATATTTGATATGAAATCATTTCTTACATTAAAAGCTACCCTTTAATTTTATATTAAAAACATTCAAATAAGAATAATTAGCCGAAAACAATTTATAGCACGACTAGGGCTATGCCTCATATCATTAACCATGGTACAAATTCTCTCTCACGGAAAGGAATGAAAATTTGTGCCACCTTTTGGGAAAAATGGGCATTCTGTTATTTTTATGGTTGCTTTAATAAAAATCTTAATTTTTAATATAGTTAATACAAAGTTCACTGTTTATTCATTGTGCCACCCAGTAGCCCAGCAGTAAGTATAAAAGCTTATCACGCTAAAAATTGAGTTACGATACCTGCAGTCAGTACACAACAGATAGGTCATTGTGTAGCTCTGTGCTTATAAACAAACAAGAATAAAACTATTATTCTTTTATAAATTTACACAACTAATTGTTAATTTGACAATTTCAAATCCTATTCGTTTGAAAAACAACGAAGAGAAAACTATAACAATTTCATTTTCTGTTTCCATTATTTATTTCAACTACAAGGAAGACAACTAGTTAGCAGAACCCATCGCTTACTTTTTCTGCTACTCTTAACTAATCGAATGGTGGAATTTGACTCTTGTAGTGCACGGCCAGAACACAATAACAACAGTAAAGAACTCCAACATTAGATTATAATGCGATGTATATTTGTTGCTAAAGGCATGGCAAGACGAACAAAAGTGGAAAATTCAATAATATATGAAACAGAAAAAAAGAAGAAGCTCACTTTAAATGAATGCTGATCATGGAAAAAAGAGTACCCAGACTTTCTCTCTATTTTCTGTGAGTCTCTATGTCAACTAGTTCAATAATCATTACAAGAAGCCAAGTAGGCCTGGTTTGGCTTGATGGTTACGTCTTGACTCACAAGCTGCGGGTCGCGGGTTCGAATCCCCGTCACCGAACATGCTCGCCCTTTTAGCCATGGGGGCGTTATAATGAGACGGTCAGTCCCTCAATTCATTGTTAAAAGAATAGCTCAAGAAGTGGCGGTGGGTAATGTTAACTCTGTAGTCTATCACTTCTAAATTATGGACGGCTAGCACAAATAATCCTTGAGTAGCTTTGTGTGAAATTCAAACCAAACTAAGCAAGTAATAAACCCACAGGTGTGAAAAATGAATTTCAAAAATATGACTTGTCAAGTGACAA
>NW_013671188.1:30497-36281 GCF_000517525.1 Limulus polyphemus
AAAAAAAAAAAAAAAAAAAAACAGATTTTTAGTTTAATTTTATATACTTGTGTAATTATTTCAACTAATATTTCCGGACACCATTGCCTCGCGTCTTTTCTCACGTTAAAGTGTTCTCATCTGGGTTATAGATAACATTATTTTTGATATTATTTTAAAATAATCTTTAACAATAAAGTTAGGGTTGCATATTTCATTGTTTTTACGAATAGAAATTAGATCTTCTTGTCAGTTTTGACAATAACTCGTCCTCAAATTCAGCTGGATAGAAATAGGAAAATAATCATAAAGGTTAACTAAATTTTACAGAAGAGGAAGTAAGAAACGCAATAAAGAATTTTGAGAGAAATCTTATATTGTTTTATAGACACATAGATATATGGACAATTCAATAATTATGTGACACGCAAGTATCATAGTTGTAAACTTTTCGTAATTTTGGAATTTAATGCATCTTTATTAGAGTGTTTATTTTAATTTAAGTACAGTAATCTGGCACTTAGTTAGACGTTCTAGACCAACAACTATGTACTACAATCATCTTGCCATTAAGGAGAACTGGTATAAATGATCGAGAAGACTGATTCAAGTAGGGCTTTGTATGTGACTAGCAATGTCAATAAGTTGTTGATTAGTTTTTAATGTCTACCTATCGTATTGAAATAGAGACACTGGAAACCTTGGTTTCCTTTTCTGTAAATAAGAATAGTCACATAACGTGGTTACATAGCGTTTTAGTATGTCCTGATAGACATGGAATTAAATATAGTTCTAAGCAAAGTTAGTACTTGCTCAGAACTTGGTTTGTTCCCATGGAGTGTAATTGTCTTCGGATTTAAGTACAACCACTTTGATTGTTAGTGCATCAGAGAAACCAGCCTTTAAAGACAACAGAGCAAGTTTAATAGCAAAGTTTCAAGTGCCAAGTCACTCTTTAATTACTTAATAAAAACGTTTTCTTATCTCTAAAAGAAATAACAATTTATTTCCGTTTATTATGCTTAAATACCATATGTTAACACAGTCACGTATCATACGCTATCACAATCAAGCATCCTACGTTAACACACCTAAGTATGCTTAGCACAGTTAAGTATCATCCTTTATAAGTAGACTTAAAATAAGACCCAAAACTTGAGCACTTTCGAATAGTCAACTATACGAAAGCGTTCGAGTTTTGGGTCTTATTTTAATATCTATTAGACTTTATATGTGATCATTTGTGCTAACTATTTTATATTAAAAAAAATCCTTTATAAGTATATGTTAAGGTACAATAACGAGTATTTCTTTTTAAAATGTGAAGAATATTCTAGTGATAATGTGTTCTACTCACTTTCAGTTAATTAAAAGCTGTATTTATGCTTAAGGTAGACTATGTGCATGTAATAAAGCTCATTCAAAACAAATTGTATCAACAGAGGCCCACCAACTCTTAGACCTGGAATTATTTGTAAATAATTTCCTTGTATGACTGAGAAACCTAATTCAAAGTAAGTAATGTCAAAAGGGATCTTCCAAGGGCTTAGATCTACGTTCCTTTTTAAATAATTTATTTGTACTACTAGTGAAACTAATTTATGAATTAAAAGGTAATTTCAAAACACATGTTGTTAATGTCACATATGTGGCGGCACCTATAGTGAGATGAGATGATATCACTAAGATAACATATAGATTACTGCCACTTTAAATATGCAATGTGAGGAAACCATAATAATGCCTTTCAAAGGTTTGGATATATTAAAAACCTTACATTTATTTCCTTTTGATGAGTATTTACAGTATACATAAAAATATGAACAAATAACAACGGACGCGGCTGTCGTTAATAAGATAATGAAACAGTTCAATCTATAGAAGTTTATTCTTTTATAACATCATTAATATTTGTTATTACTGTGTTGAGAGTTGCTACGGTGACTAACTGCTGGTATTCTGTGTTGAGAGTTGATACAGTGGCTAACTGCTGGTATTCTGTGTTGAGAGTTGATACAATGACTAACTGCCGGTATTCTGTGTTGAGGGTTGATACAATGGCTAACTGCCGGTATTCTGTGTTGAGAGTTGATACAGTGGCTAACTGCAGGTATTCTGTTTTGAGAGTTGCTACGGTGGCTAACTGCCGGTATTCTGTGTTGAGAGTTGATACAGTGGCTAACTGATAGTATTCTGTGTTGAGGGTTGATACGGTTGCTAACTGCTGGTATTCTGTGTTGAGAGTTGATACAGTGGCTAACTGCCGGTATTCTGTGTTGAGAGTTGATACAGTGGCTAACTGATAGTATTCCGTGTTGAGGGTTGATACAGTGGCTAACTGCTGGTATTCTGTGTTGAGAGTTGATACGGTGACTAACTCCCGGTATTCTGTGTTGAGAGTTGATACGGTGGCTAACTGATAGTATTCTGTGTTGAGGGTTGATACAGTGGCTAACTGCCGGTATTCTGTGTTGAGAGTTGATACAGTGGCTAACTCCCGGTATTCTGTGTTGAGAGTTGATACCGTGGTTTACTGTTTGATATCTATCTATGTTGTTCACGGGTAACGTGAATCTACAACTGTATGATATTTTGTTCACGGGTAACGTGAATCTACAACTGTATGATATGTTGTTCACGTGTAACCTGAATCTTCAACTGTATAATATGTTGTTCACGTGTAACGTGAATCTTCAACTGTATAATATGTTGTTCACGTGTAACGTGAATCTACAACTGTATGATATGTTGTTCACGGGTAACGTGAATCTACAACTGTGTGATATGTTGTTCACGTGTAAAGTGAATCTTCAACTGTATGATATGTTGTTTATGTGTAACGTGAATCTACAACTGTATGATATGTTGTTCACGTGTAAAGTGAATCTTCAACTGTATCATATGTTGTTCACGTGTAACGTGAATCTACAACTGTATGATATGTTGTTCACGTGTAACGTGATTCTACAACTGTATGATATGTTGTTTAAGTGTAACGTGAATCTACAACTGTATGATATGTTGTTCACGTGTAACGTGAATCTACAACTGTATGATATGTTGTTCACGTGTAACGTGAATCTACAACTGTATGATATGTTGTTCACGTGTAACGTGAATCTACAACTGTATGATATGTTGTTCACGTGTAACGTGAATCTACAACTGTGTGATATGTTGTTCACGTGTGACGTGAATCTTCAACTGTATGATATGTTGTTCACGTGTAACATGAATCTACAACTGTATAATATGTTGTTCATATTCTATCTTTATTGATAGTCCAACATATACAATTATATATATAACCATTAATATTGAAGTAGTCACGTGAGTAAAGAGGCAGCGTAGGTTCAGTAGTATCAACAACTGGAGGGTTAGGAGCGAATTAATAAATGTGGTTTTAATACGAGAGATTTTGAGAAAATTACCTGAATTTGAGGAAAGCCGTTGGCGAGTGAAATGATTTTGTTTCAAGTTATTTTAAAATGTGTATAAGTTAAAGTTTTAGAGTACTTATAATTTATAACGTTTCCCTTAAGGCCACTTTAAGTATTTGCTAGTTTTATGATGAGACGTATCCCTCAAAAAACAAAATTTAATTTTTAAAATTTGTCCTCAGGCAGGCTTAGTAATTGATGATATGATTAAACGAGATGTTATTATTTGTGGTGTTATCAGAAAAAAAAAATGATTCTAGTGTTACGAAGATGAAGTTGTTGTTGGATATTGTCTAGTTTTAATCTAGGTTATAATCTTACTTCTGTTCCATGTTATAATCTTACTTCTGTTCCATGTTATAATCTTACTTCTGTTCCATATTATAATCTTACTTCTGTTCCATGTTATAATCTTACTTCTGTTCCATGTTATAATTTGACTTCTGTTCCATGTTATAATCTTACTTCTGTTCCATGTTATAAGCTTACTTCTGTTCCATGTTATAAACTTACATCTGTTCCATGTTATAATTTCACTTCTGTTCCATGTTATGATTTCACTTCTGTTCCATGTTATAATCTTACTTTTGTTCCATGTTATAAGCTTATTTCTGTTCCATGTTATAATTTCACTTCTGTTCCATGTTATAATCTTACTTCTGTTCCATGTTATAATCTTACTTCTATTCCATGTTATAATTTCACTTCTGTTCCATGTTATAATCTTACTTCTGTTCCATGTTATAATCTTACTTCTATTCCATGTTATAATTTCACTTCTGTTCCATGTTATAAACTTACTTCTGTTCCATGTTATAAGCTTACTTCTCTTCCATGTTATAATCTTACTTCTGTTCCATGTTATAAACTTACTTCTGTTTCATGTTATATCTTACTTCCTTTTATGTTTTACTTGTCAATCCATATTGTAATACTACTTTAAAGTTTTTCACGCTTCTCAATTAATATCTTTTATTAACACGTATGAGTAAATTTGTTCTTACCCTTGTCATTAAACAAATCACAATGTTCAATTAATCACAATGTTTTTCAGGAGAAGTTAGACGTGTTTAGATTGGTTAGAGAAGTTATATACGATTAGTTGTTGTAGAGTTGGTGAGTTACCAAAAATAAATCAAAATATTATTTCTTGTTATTCCAAAGGATTATCAGAATACGAAAATGGCAGTGAATGTAGGGTTCGAGTCAAGTAAACTAAACATACTGAAATGGCCGAATCGGAGGAAGTTTGAAGCCCAAGTGAATAATGATTTCAGGTAGAACATGCCACCGAGGAAATTGAAAGATACTAAAGTAACGTGATAAGATTATGAATTAATGAATAACATTAATTTATTCTAACGCTGAAAACCTACATCACAATCATGAAGACATCAAATGGCTGGTGCGTGCACCACTAATTAACTGAAACGATTATAAACCCTCGTTTCATCGGTGGTCAAGGCTAGATAACTCTGATTAACTGAAGCAAATAGGCGACCAATGTTGCTGAATAAACGTGACAGTGATTGTGCGTTACAGGAAAGTTCTGGGAGGTCCTGAGGTCAAGTGTTACACTTGACATCCGGTCGTAATGAGGTACTTAAGAGAAAGAATTAGAATCTGCTCTTATTATAACTGTCACGTGCTCTAGGGTACTTCTTAATAAATAACAAAAACAAAACCAGGAAAATACGTATTGATTATGACATCTTAGGAGCGTGTTTCTTGTTGTGACGTGTTCCTTGTTTGAGTTTGCTGTGAAAATTAAAATTACAATTTTCAAATAGTTGCACAGTATCTTATATATAGCACCACCGTAGTTTACATTAGCTCGGCTTCCGCGTAGGTCGTGTTATTGATAATATAACCATTAAAACAGTGTGACGCACTTTCCTCTACAACCATAGAAAACCAATTCTTTGTAAGCTCATGATTAAATGTAGTCAATGAGAAATCGAGGGATAAAAGGATGCCTAAGTAATTGACATTTGACCGTTTCATAAACACCACCAAATATTGTAGCTCATAATGAAAGTTTATTCAATAGCTGTAATTATGTGTCAAACCTTATAAATCCCAACGTAGCAATAGAACTTACACTTTTAATACTCGCCGATTATTTAAAGTGTCAGTCCTATCGGGATAGGACTGACACTTTAAATACTCGGCGATAGGACTGACACTTTAAATAATCAGTGATAGAACTGACACTTTAAATACTCGGCGATAGGACTGACACTTTAAATACTCGGCGATAGGACTGACACTTTAAATACTCGGCGATAGGACTGACACTTTAAATAATCAGCGATAGGACTGACACTTTAAATAATCAGCGATAGGACTGACACTTTAAATAATC
>NW_013671188.1:37226-50656 GCF_000517525.1 Limulus polyphemus
GACTGACACTTTAAATACTCAGCGATAGGACTGACACTTTAAATACTCGGCGATAGGACTGACACTTTAAATACTCGGCGTGAAGTGAAAATAAAGCCAAACAAAACTACAAAAGCATCTTATTTTAGTCACCTCAATCAGCTTAGTAATCAAGGTGACAAAATCTCCTTAGTCAGGCGTGGCCTAGTGATTAGTGTACTAGTTTGTGATTTTGAGGTTCTGTGGTTCGCGATCGTTACTAGCAAAAACAAAAGAGGGGGTCCGCAAATTGGCGTCGTAGGTGCGTTATAAGAGTGATGGTCAAGTCCCACTATTAGGTCATACAAAGTAGCTCAAGAGTAGTCGACCCCCCAAGTGGCACAGTGGTATGTCTGCGGACTTACAACGCTAGAATCTTGGTTTCGATACCCGTGGTGGGCAGAGCACAGATAGCCCATTGGGTTGCTTTGTGCTTACCTTCAAACAAACAAACAAAAAGAGTAGGCGGTGATTGGTGTTGACCATGTGTCTATCACTTAACGATTAAGTTCGGTGTCTTGAAATTATCTTCTTGTAGCTTTGCGCGAAAATTCAACAAAACATTTAGAAATCTATCCAATCAGTTTCAAATTAGGGACGAACATGCGCAGATCTGGTTTAATTTTAAGCTATAAAAGTACGATCTTGATATGTTTATAAGACAAATTAAGATTTATCACTTTGTTTTATTCATATGTATGTATCTGTATCTTAATGAAATGTTTTAGAACTGCTTACGATTCTTTGTTGTTGTTTTTTCTACTGTCTGAAGAAACTCAAAGTTTTAAAGCACAGCCGACGTTCCTTAAAGTACATCACTAACTCTCAGATTTAACTGTAAGTTTAATATAATTCTTTACTCATCATATTTTTTCAAATGAAATGAAGTTATTCATCTGAAAGTAACATCTGTAAAGGAGTAAGTCAAAGGTTGAGCTAGTGCACGTCTGTGGGGGTCTATCTGAATGAAGCCCCACTGGAGGAATTAAGGGCTAATGAAGCTGAAACCCCAGGAGAGAAGAGGCTGAAAGACTCTAAAACTAATCTTATTTTAACCCACAAAGTCAAAGTTATTTACAAACACATGGCCATTTCTTTAAGAGCAAAGCATGCATTTTTAGGTAAAAACTTGTCTGTTAATCCTTCTGAAAAATATTACAGCAGAAAATAAAAAGTCTGAAAAGCATTCGGAAGTTTTACAGCGTAAAACAAGAGCTTTAAGTAACAACACATAAACTCATAGAAACGGTAGATATTACTATAGCGAGGTATCAAGTTGTGACCAGTAGGTATCAAGTTGTGTCCAGGAGGTATCAAGTTGTGACCAGTAGGTATTAAATTGTGTCCAGGAGGTATCAAGTTGTAATCAGTAGGTATCAAGTTGTGACCAGTAGGTATCAAGTTGTAACCAGTAGGTATCAAGTTGTGACCAGTAGGTATCAAGTTGTAACCAGTAGGTATCAAGTTGTGTCCAGTAGGTATCAAGTTGTAACCAGTAGGTATCAAGCTGTAACCAGTAGGTATCAAGTTGTGTCCAGTAGGTATCAAGTTGTAACCAGTAGGTATCAAGTTGTGACCAGTAGGTATCAAGTTCTAACCAGTAGGTATCAACTTGTAACCAGTAGGTATCAAGTTGTGTCCAGTAGGCATCAAGTTGTGATCAGTAGGTATCAACTTGTAACCAGTAGGTATCAAGTTGCCCAGTAGATATCAACTTGTAACCAGTAGGTATCAAGTTGCCCAGTAGATATCAAGTTGTGTCCAGGAGGTATCAATTTGTAATCAGTAGGTATCAACTTGTAACCAGTAGGTATCAAGTTGTGTCCAGTAGGTATCAAGTTGTGACCAGTAGGTATCAAGTTGTGACCAGTAGATATCAAGTTGTGTCCAGGAGGTATCAAGTTGTAATCAGTAGGTATCAACTTGTAACCAATAGGTATCAAGTTGTAATCAGTAGGTATCAACTTGTGTCCAGTAGTTATTGAGTTGTGACCAGTAGGTATCAAGTTGCCCAGTAGATATCAAGTTGTGTCCAGTAGGTATCAACTTGTGTCCAGTAGGTATCAAGTTGTGACCAGTAGGTATCAAGTTGTGTCCAGGAGATATCAAGTTGTGACCAGTAGGTATCAAATTGTGTCCAGTAGGTATCAAGTTGTGACCAGTAGGTATAAAGTATCTTCAGTAGTGGATTTCTCTTGCGATTACTAACAGAATACTAGTATGAGATTCAAATATTTTTATATTGACTAAAACACTATCTTTTGTAATTCTCCCAAGGCTGGTTTACCGCGGGTAAACACGGAAAATACGTCACTGCTAATAGCCCTTCTGACTCCAATGTAAGTATGAAGGCTTAAAAACACTAAATAATATTAATTCAATCCCTGCCGTGTCCATAAATCGTCCATTGTGTAGCTTTGCGCTTAACAAACCAAACAAACAAGTTCTCTAGTACGAATTTTGAATAACAACCAAAATCTCATAGTACACGTGACGTACGTTCAATTGAATAAACGGTGTGAATTGTATTTTAGATTACACTTTAAAATAAACTTAGATATGTGTGTCTTTTCAATTCACTTGATAACAAAGGCCTTGATTCAGTTGAGTAAGTTTGGAGCGAAAAGTTAAAGAAGAAGAGACCCCTTAGGGATTAAAGCTGCTGTTATTAAACTGGTGCTATCATCACACCGACACTCTCGTTTATTCCACGTGCGTCACACGGGTTCGCCCTATAGGTCAGCTTCTTTAAATAGCACACCACTCGGGGCTTCTTGCGAGCAGATTTGACTTAAATGTAACACGGGTTTAGTACTCCTTTTAATTACACTAATAACTATAATTCTGTTTACCAGTTTAGTATTAAACAGTAAAATTACGAGATTTAACCCGAAGGTGTTACATACAAGTGATGAAGTCGTTTCATTAATAAGAAGAGCGAGGCATCCTTGAAGTCAAACAACGGTTACAGACAAAAGACGTAGGAAAAAGAGTACAAACTAAGATTGTTTCTTTATGCTGTCCTTCCGGCTCACAGGTGGTTTTGTCAGGTTGCTTGACTTTCGAGCTTAATTTAGCGGTTGTCATATCAAATAAAGCGTGGACTGACATCACGTTGATACAAGATCATATACTCTTTAATAGATACCAGTTAATATCAAGTAAATTGAAGTGGATATTTCTTCTTAAAAGAATTCTATGAAAATGTACGCTTAAGTCTGACAAACATTATCAAGAGGTTTGTTTGTAAAGTTAGCTTCTACTGAAGACTGGTAAAACTAAGTTAGCCACAAGTGGGAAATAAGTAGACAAATGAAGGTAAAACTATGTTAGCTACAAGTGGGAAATAAGTAGAGAAATGAAGGTAAAACTAAGTTAGCCACAAGTGGGAATAAGTAGAGAAATGAAGGTAAACTATGTTAGCCACAAGTGGGAAATAAGTAGAGAAATGAAGGTAAAACTATGTTAGCCACAAGTGGGAAATAAGTAGACAAATGGAGGTAAAACTATGTTAGCCACAAGTGGGAAATAAGTAGAGAAATGAAGGTAAAACTAAGTTAGACACAAGTGGGAAATAAGTAGAGAAATGAAGGTAAAACTATGTTAACCACAAGTGGGAAATAAGTAGACTGTTGAAGGTAAAACTAAGTTAGCTACAAGTGGGAAATAAGTAGAGAAATGAAGGTAAAACTATGTTAGCCACAAGTGGGAAATAAGTAGACAATTGAAAGTTCTTTTATGACGAACAAGCTTAATCAAAATTAACCAATTATAGAAATAATTTCACGAAGTTTAACCAATTGTAGAAATAATTACATAAAGTTTAACCAATTGTAGAAAATAGTACATAAAGTTTAACCAATTGTAGAAAATATTAAATAAAGTTTAACCAATTGTAGAAAAGATTAGATAAAGTTTAACCAACTGTAGAGAGATTTACATACAATTTAACCAATTGTAGAAAAGATTACATGAAAGTTTAACCAACTGTAGAGAGATTTACATACAATTTAACCAATTGTAGAAAAGATTACATGAAGTTTAACCAATTGTAGAAAATATTACATACAATTTAACCAATTGTAGAAAGCATAACAGGAAAGCACATAATATGAGAAGGTTTCAGGGAGATAACTCTTTCAATTATCAGTTTTTCCAGATGTTTGATAATTTTGGTTCTTCATCAGGCAATGATTTTTATTACCAAGTTTTCGCCGTTGCCTAATGTGAATCAGAGGATTCGTTGCTCAACTCCCTTTGCCGCGAAAACAAAACGCACTCCACATTTTAGAGATGCTGATACATTAAAGAGGTGGCAGTTAAATCCCATTATTCGATTAGAGTAGCCCACGAGTTGGCGGTAGGTGCTGTTGACTAGCTACCTTTAAAGAGGTGGCAGTTAAATTCCATTATTCGATTAGAGTAGCCCACGAGTTGGCGGTAGGTGCTGTTGACTAGCTACCTTTAAAGAGGTGGCAGTTAAATCCATTATTCGATTAGAGTAGCCCACGAGTTGGCGGTAGGTGCTGTTGACTAGCTACCTTTAAAGAGGTGGCAGTTAAATCCCATTATTCGATTAGAGTAGCCCACGAGTTGGCGGTAGGTGCTGTTGACTAGCTACCTTTTCTCTAGTCTATAAATTCAAAATTAGAGACGGCTATCGCAGGTTGTTCTTGTGTAGCTTTGCAGGAAACAACCAACAAACCAGCCTGGGTTGCTGACTGTACAGCAAGTAAAGCTTGTTCGGCAGAGGTGCATAACTTGAAGGGTGAGGTGTAGCTGATTTAATGTTCAGTACAATTTTTAACAAGTTTTATATTGAAATACTTTATTTCTATTAGAGGATGTTTATCTCTCATGCCTCTTATGTTATGTATTTCTTTAATATACGGTATATATATATATCTCATTATCATACGTTGTATATCTCCTGTTAACTACGATATGTATTTGTAATGATCGTACATTATATGAAATTTACCGATTCCTACAAACAAGAGGCCAGAGTCTAATGGATCGTATAAAATGTACTGATTCCTACAAACAAGAGGCCAGAGTCTAATGGATCGTATAAAATGTACTGATTCCTACAAACAAGAGGCCAGAGTCTAATAGATCGTATAAAATCTACCGATTCCTACAAACAAGAGGCCAGAGTCTAATAGATCGTATAAAATCTACCGATTCCTACAAACAAGAGGCCAGAGTCTAAATGATCGTGTAAAAAGTACAGATTCCTACAAACAAGAGGCCAGAGTCTAATAGATCGTATAAAATCTACCGATTCCTACAAACAAGAGGCCAGAGTCTAATAGATCGTATAAAATCTACCAATTCCTACAAACAAGAGGCCAGAGTCTAATAGATCGTATAAAATCTACCGATGCCTACAAACAAGTGGCCAGAGTCTAATGGATCGTATAAAATGTACCGATTTCTACAAATACGAGCCCAGAGTCTAATGGATCGTATTAAACTTACAAATTCCTAGAAACACGACGCCAGAGGGCAACAGCGACGTTCAGCAAACAGGGTATGCGGAAATTTTGTTAACGCTTTTCTTATTGAAAACCCATCATGGGCCAGTAAGGAATGGTGCGATTTTAAATATTATCAGTCTTATTGTGGTTTAATATCACAATATTATTTCTATTTGCCTTAAGATTTAGGTATTCATGTAACTTGTTGTTTTTATTATATTGTATAAATAAGCATTATACTTTTTGCTGTACTGTTTTATTCTCCAACTGATGATGAGTTTTTAATGGTTAGTATTTATGGATTCTGTACTATATTTTTTAGTTATTGTTACTTTCATTAATAAAATTAGTTAGAATTTTTAATATATATATCTATTTTGATTATTTTATATTATTATAGAAACTATATTCAATTGTTGGCTTAGTATATGGATTTAGGACTAATTTAAACCTACCGAGTTATTATTGGGTTTACGGCCGAAAATATCACAAACAGCAAGACTACCAAACTGATTAAAATGCATTATAATATTTATAGGTAAGAACATAATTATAAATTTATTAACAACGAAGACTACAACAGAAAACTTATAACTACCTCACATTTTATTAATTATCTCTGCCAAGTGTATGTCAGGACAAACCGATGAAAATGGCTATGAGGTGTATGTACATACTTTGCAGAAAGAACACACATACATAAGCTTGAAACATTTCTCTGATATTTCTCTATATTAAAATCTATTACTACTAGCTTTCTATGTAAGGTTCGCAATATAAAGTGTTATTGTGGAATCAGTCGGGAAAATGTAAACGCCTAAAAATATTTCTTCGACTTTATCATTTTTGCACCACAATATGATTAACTAAACCGTCAGTGATATATCTTGTACAACGTGTAAATATGTGTCTAAGAACAACTACAAACTGACGTTGAACAAATTTAATATGCTAAAATTAAGAATATTTTCATTTGAGTATACACACACACATAAATATATTCCAAACAGAAGAAAATGTTAATTATGAGACATAAGAGTAGGGTTACCATCAAGTGTTGTGTTAAATAAAAGGAAAATCTTTTAACAAACACACTTCTGATTGAAAGGAAAATAGTATATTAAAAGTCTGATATAACTTAATATTTACTTATAAGGATCAGATACAACAAGGATGAAATTCATCAGTAATAGTTCAAGTACTCAATAGGCAAACAAAAAATATGCAAATTCTCAACATCATTGAAGTTTGATTTACCGAACAGATTTCCAAAACATGTGGCACGTTTAACTGACACGTCTTTGTTTGTTTTTTTATATCTTTATTCCTTACAGAATGATTGCTGCGTGGCACGAGAAGTGCTGCGTGCATGCAAGCTGGTCTCTTTGTCACGTGGAAGCGCCACCAGGATGAGAGGGTTTAAAATTTCTCGTGTTTTGTATTGGTTCTGAGACATAACCTGTGAGAATTTAATTTTAGAAGTCGATTGTTTTCAAATATCAAATGTTGTCTGTGTCAAGTGATAAAATATGTTAATGTGTAAATAGATTAGAAGACGTAAATCAATTAGATGTATGTTTTTTTCTTCTGATTTATCTTTCCTCCTCTGACTATTTATCAAGAAACTGATAAATTTTATTCTACAAAAACTATAGAGCATTAGAGACGAAGCAGTATGATGAACTATTCTGAGAGGAATGAAACAAAACGGTTTCGGTCCAACTACGTACGGACAACTTTCCTCTCTGGAGGAAGTGGATCATATGTCCTTACTTTATTGTAAGGACATTGATCCACTTCCTCCAGAGAAGAAAGTTGTTTATTCATTGTATTGATGTCCTTGATACAAGGAATTAATATCTATGAAGAAATAATTATATCAGAAAACACAAAAACAATCTCAGTATGTGTTATTATACTGTACTGGAGTGTTATATGTCTGTGTTATTATACTGTACTGGAGTGTTATATGTCTGTGTTATTATACTGTACTGGAGTGTTATATGTCTGTGTTATTATACTGTACTGGAGTGTTATATGTCTGTGTTATTATACTATACTGGAGTTTTATATGTATGTCTTATTATACTGTACTGGAGTTTTATATGTCTGTGTTATTATACTATACTGGAGTGTTATATGTCTGTATTATTATACTATACTGGAGTGTTATATGTCTGTGTTATTATACTATACTGGAGTTTTATATGTCTGTGCTCTCACTGGAATAAATTTCTGGAAAGAATTTCTTCCATTATTTTGTCTTTTTGGTTGGCACAAAACCCACGTTGAAAGTAAAAAGTGAAAGTCAACATATTAGAATCTTCCTGTTCACAGTGCTTTTTCCTTCTTGATAAACAGCAACTTATCTGTAGAAACAATAGATCAGCGAATGAAACATCCTCGGTTCTTTAATGATACTTCATCAATATCAGCTAAAAAGGTCCCATTCTTGGCTTGGTGCCATTATTCATAAACCAGTGAGAGCACTCTTGCTACGGGTTGGACAGAGAAGCCACTATCCCGTGACGAGTGAAAACTGAGGGCGCTCCTCTTTCCTTATTTGGAAACGGGACTTATGAAGACATGAGTATGAAACTTGATGTTGGAAAGAATGTGTCCAAAACCGAGAGAAGTATCATCTCTGAAGTTGTTCATCACGGCGGTCGTTTTTTAGAGGAACCGTAAAGACACATATATAATGTTTCAGTATTACTGGATCATTTCCCACACAGCTACGTTATTTTTACTTGAAGTAGGGCTATGAAATTATTCACAAATTATTTGCTTACTTTACCCCAATCAAAACCAACGAACCAGATTCTTTGGCGTCTTAAAAATGTTTCCAATAGTATGAGAAGAGACACATTTAAGAAGAAAATTGTGAAACGTGAAACCTACCCAACTTGACTTCTTAAGTAAGTCAAGTGATGATAATACGAAATAGGTAAATCAGTGATACCCAAAATTAGCCGTATTGTGAAACCTGAAACCTACCCAACTTGACTTCTGAAGTAGGTCAAGTGATGATAATACGAAATAGGTAAATCAGTGATACCCAAAATTAGCCATATTGGGAAATCTGAAACCTACCCAACTTGACTTCTTAAGTAGGTCAAGTGATGATAATACGAAATAGGTAAATCAGTGATACCCAAAATTAGCCGTATTGTGAAACGTGAAACCTACCCAACTTGACTTCTTAAGTAGGTCAAGTGATGATAATACGAAATAGGTAAATCAGTGATACCCAAAATTAGCCGTATTGTGAAACGTGAAACCTACCCAACTTGACTTCTGAAGTAGGTCAAGTGGTGATAATACGAAATAGGTAAATCAGTGATACCCAAAATTAGCCGTATTGTGAAACGTGAAACCTACCCAACTTGACTTCTAAGTAGGTCAAGTGGTGATAATACGAAATAGGTAAATCAGTGATACCCAAAATTAGCCATATTGTGATCCTTAAACCCCTATTTCCCGAAACCAGTCAAATCAAGATCTAATCCCTGAAATCCATCTAATATTGAATTATGACGTAGGTCAAACGGCGATTATTATAAACAGGTACATGATTCCCGAAACTGCGTTAAGTAGTCTTATTATGGTCTTGATCTGGTGGGGAAAATACTGAACTGCGTTAAGTAGTCTTATTATGGTCTTGATCTGGTGGAGAAAATACTGAACTGCGTTAAGTAGTCTTATTCTGGTCTCGATGTAGTGGGGAAGTACTGAACTGCGTTAAGTAGTCTTATTATGGTCTTGATCTAGTGGGGAAAATACTGAACTGCGTTAAGTAGTCTCATTATGGTCTTGATCTAGTGGGGAAAATACTGAACTGCGTTAAGTAGTCTTATTATGGTCTTGATTTAGTGGGGGAAATACTGAACTGCGTTAAGTAGTCTTATTATGGTCTTGATCTAGTGGGGAAAATACTGAACTGCGTTAAGTAGTCTTGTTATGGTCTTGATCTAGTGGGGAAAGTACTGAACTGCGTTAAGTAGTCTTATTATGGGTTTCCTCTGTTGGGGGTAGTAACGCACCACACTGATCTGTCTTGTCCTAGTTTTGGATTACTGAAACATGGTTAGATTTTTATGTTTTATTTTTACACTTTGTACACATCTCTTGGGTAGAGAGAATAACATGGGGTACATATCTCTTGGGTTGGGAGAATAACATGGGTTACACGTCTTTTGGGTTGTGAGAATAACGAGGGATACACATATCTTGGGTAGAGAAAATAACATGGGGTACACATGTCTTGGTTTGTGAGAATAACATGGGGTACACATCTCTTGAGTTGTGAGAATAACATGGGGGTACACATATCTTGGGTTGGGAGAATAATATAGGGTACACATGTCTTGGGTTGTGAGAATGACGAAGGATACACATCTCTTAGGTTGTGAGAATAACGAGGGTCATACATCTCTTGGGTTGTTACAATAACGAAGGGTACACATCTGTTGGGTTGTTACAATAACGAAGGGTACACATCTGTTGGGTTGTTACAATAACGAAGGGTACACATCTCTTGGGTTGTTACAATAACGAAGGGTACACATCTCTTGGGTTGTTACAATAACGAAAGATAGACATCTCTTGGGTTGTTACAATAACGAAGGATAGACATCTCTTGGGTTGTTACAATAACGAAGGATACACATCTGTTGGGTTGTTACAATAACGAAGGGTACACATCTGTTGGGTTGTTACAATAACGAGGGGTAGAGTTTCCTACCTTTATTGGTGAGATAAACAGAATGACTGAAGATTCTTCACGAAACATGTTGGAAAGAACTATTATTTCTGCGTAAAGTTGATTAAAACTGACTTGAAGTTTTATGCTTGTGTGCAAGAAGAAGAAGTCAACGTTGTACAGCCTGTCTCTGGATCAGCACAGCCCCAAGTGGTCATCGCAGATGTCGTAAAACATTAAGTCATTCTGCAATTAAACAGTTTGTTGCGTCTATATCTTCAGAGACACGTCATTGGAAGTATGTTCGATTTCAAGATTCTCTCAACAGTCCTCTGCATCAGACTCCTCAACAGTAAGCTTCCACTTGATCTTTAGAGACGAGTTTGGGCCACGTGTGTCGCAGTTTCTGCACCGGAAGTTTATTGGCCTATGTGGCCTCATTATTTCCAGCGCGTGGAAACAAAAGACAAGCTAGAAGTACTTCCTGTACTGTTGCTTGTAATTGTCGATGGACTTCTTACCACGTTCCGTCCTGTGCAGCTTCGCTTATTCTTAAACTATTAAAATAATCTTATAAATACTAACATGTAATAGTACAAAATGAAACCTCTTAGAGTAACCTTATAAAGAGAAACAAGTACCCATTAGTATAAAATGCAACATATTAAAATAACCTTATAACGAGTAACTCGTAATAGTATAAAATGTAACATACTAAGTAACCTTATAAAAACTAACACGTAATAGTATAAAATATAACATACTAAAACAACATCATAAAACTAACATGTAACAGTATAAAATGTAACATGCTAAGTAACCTTATAAAAACTAACACGTAACAGTATAAAATATAACATACTAAGTAACCTTATAAAAACTAACACGTAATAGTATAAAATGTAACATACTAAAATAACCTGATAAAAACTAACACGTAATAGTATAAAATATAACATACTAAAACAACATCATAAAACTAACATGTAACAGTATAAAATGTAACATACTAAGTAACTTTATAAAAACTAACACGTAACAGTATAAAATATAACACGTAATAGCGAGAACAGTGTGTTAACCATTTTGAAAAAATTCAAGAATCTTTTCAGATTATTCAAAAATCATGCTATTTATTTAATGTTACGTAGCTTAATTCTTCACTTTAAGTAATCCCAACTTTGGAATGGTACCAAAACTTAATATATAACCACGACTGATTAAATCGAATGATTGCGACAAGTAAACACGTGCTTTGAATTATCAATGTTCGTGTTGTTTATGTAGGAAAAACTTGTTCTAAACTGTAGTCAACTCATCTTGCTAGATTTTCTTTTGTAACTTTAATATAACAAAAAGTAATTTTTTTACGGTACAAATTGCCAGAAGATTATTGTGAAATAAAACCAACATAAAACTTTTAAAATAAAAATAAAGAAACTCAGGGCTGATCAAAGTAATACGAATATCTGTGTATGTTTCAAAGTAAGTAAGTTAGGTAAACGTTTGACTTTTTTTTTAAATAAGTAAAGTAAAAAAAAATAAAATTTTGGAGACGGCTTAGCTGGGTAATGAAAAAACATGTTTATAACTGTACGAAGTTTCGACAAGATTACATCATCCTCAGGTAGTGCACGGTACGACTGATTTACGGTGGTGGACAAGTGAGGGAGCATATTGGAAAGACACGTGGAATAACAAAGACAAACGTTTAAACTTACACAACCTCGAGTAATCGTCGTGATGAATTTAAACTTGATGAGGATGTCGAAACGTCGTACATTTATAATAACGTTTTCTTCATTACTAAGTCAAGTCGACTCCAAACTTTTATAAAAATATTTTGTGTTACGTATTAGACTCTCACCATTAGCAATGTAACATCTTAAGGTTCCTTCCTCTGCTTACACACGAACACACCCATGTGTTAATATATACTTATGAAAAACAACCCCACTGGTAGTAGACCAAATGTCTCGCACATCAGCCACTACGTTAGTCATTGTGAACATTGAGTATAGCCAGTTAAGAAATAAACCCTAGGTTTCATGTGTAGCTTAACTAGATCAGAAGCTGATGGATCCACATTAATGTAACACATGTATAACGTTTCAGCTAACGACGACACCGAGAGGCTTGAATAGACGTGCTAAAGGTCGCATGGCCTAAAGATGCCGTTATTAATCTGGTAATCAGTCATGTCACATGGCGGTCCTGATCATCTAAAGTTTATTCACAGATACTAAAAGACTAACACATGTAAAAACCTAAAATCTCGACGGAAATCGTAGGAACAGTTTGCGCTGAGAGCTTCGAAACATCACACATAGTATATATTACAGAGGGCGTTCTTTAGGCCTATATGCAATAAAAATACATTATTACTCATATTTAGCGTTGTAGCTAGAGTTAAGATATACATTATACACGTATTACAGCTGCAGAACTGGGGAAAACGCATTACCATCTTCAGAAACAAACATAACCTCAACTAGCTAAGGAAACTGTATTATCATCTTCATAAATAAATATAACCTCAACCAACTAGGGAAACTGTATTATCTTCTAAATCGAACATAACCTCAACCAGCTAGGGAAATGCATTATCTTCTAAATCGAACATAACCTCAACCAGCTAGGGAAATGTATTATCATCTTTAGAACCAAACATAACCTCAACTAGCTAAGGAAACTGTATTATCAATTTCAGAAACAAATATAAAATCAACTAGCTAAGGAAACTGTATTATCATCTTCAGAAACAAATATAACCTCAACCAACTAGGGAAACTGTATTATCTTCTAAATCGAACATAACCTCAACCAGCTAGGGAAATGTATTATCATCTTTAGAACCAAACATAACCTCAACCAATAGCTGTTGAGGTTATGTTTGTTTCTGAAGATGATAATACATTTCCCTAGCTGGTTGAGGTTATATTTGGTTCTAAAGATGATAATACATTTCCCTAGTTGATTGAGGTTATGTTTGGTTCTAAAGATGATAATACATTTCCCTAGGGGGAAATGTATTATCATCTTTAGAACCAAACATAACCTCAATCAGCAAGGGAAATGTATTATTATCTTTAGAACCAAACATAACCTCAATCAGCTAGGGAAATGTATTATCATCTTTAGAACCAAACATAACCTCAATCAGCTAGGGAAATGTATTATCATCTTTAGAACCAAACATAACCTCAATCAACTAGGGAAACTGTATTATC
>NW_013671188.1:51069-62545 GCF_000517525.1 Limulus polyphemus
CCAAACATAACCTCAATCAGCTAGGGAAATACATTACCAGTTGGTAAAATGTGTTATCGTCTTCACAACCTAAAATAACTCTGTCATTTAGAGGTTATATTCTGAATGGAATATAACCTCAACCAGCTAGGGAAATGTATTATCATCTTTAGAACCAAACATAACCTCAATCAGCAAGGGAAATACATTACCAGTTGGTAAAATGTGTTATCGTCTTCACAACCTAAAATACCTCTGTCATTTAGAGGTTATATTCTGAATGGAATATAACCTCAATTAATCGGAGAGAATGAGCGCAATGGGGTTTCAAAATAAAATATGAAAAATTAATAGCCTCGTTGCCAGAAATGCCGCACGTATTTAAAACTTGAACTACAGGATTCCACTGAGTTTAAAACCACTAGATTGACGTTAAACGTTCGGTTTGAAACTAGTTATTACTTCGTCTTCTTGAAGTTCATGAATCTTTATCAAAGATATACTTAATCGTATTAGTTGTTACATATACAGTCTATTCAGTGAATATTTAGTTAACACCACGTACAGACCACTGACAAGTTTGGTTGTTGTATAATATAATTCGTTAGAGGTTTATTTTGTAAGCTCTGAAGTAGCTTCTGTGTGATAGTATGTTATGACCAGTATTGCTAGAAATATCCACATAGAGTTTTAACACTATTATGACTAATATAAGTACCAGGCAGGAGAAACCTCGAGTTCTACAGATCATATATGGTTTTTAATCAGCTTCAGCTAGGACTAATGTCACCGTATACGGTTAGTCCAGTCAATACCGGCTTATACTAGACAAGACATACGTAAGATCCTACATTATATACATATATGTATACTACTTTAGCTAGGTCTAATGTCACCGTATAGAGTCCAGTCAATATCGACTTATACTAGACAAGAAATACGAAAGATCCTACATTATATACATATATGTATACTACTTTAGCTAGAACTAATATCACCGTATAGGGTTAGTCCAGTCAATATTGGCTTATACTAGACAAGACATACGTAAGATCCTACATTATATACATATATGTATACTACTTTAGCTAGAACTAATATCACCGTATAGGGTTAGTCCAGTCAATACTGGCTTATACTAGACAAGACATACGTAAGATCCTACATTATATATACATATGTATACTATTTTAGCTAGAACTAATGTCACCGTATAGGGTTAGTCCAGTCAGTACAGGCTTATACTAGACAAGACATACGTGAGGTTCTACATTATATCTATATATTTATAAGATTTCGACTAGGACTAATATCACTTGATGCTAGACTTTTGACATTTCTTTTCTCGTATTTCGTTCTAACAATTTAAGTTTGTATTTGAGAAAGCTCGTGGGTGTAATAGTAGATTCAGCCGCTAGGATGACAAACAATTGAGAATTTACAAAGGAAAATTTTCTACATCATAAAAAAAAAGACAAAAACTTGGGATTTCGACATTTCATTCTTCTGTGACGTGGAATTTATTTCAGTACATGATGCACGATGGTTACTGTAGATTTAACTTGATTAATAACTTTCATATCAAATAAATGTGAAAAATATGAAATAGAAAACTTCACAATAATGTTAGATTGCGTATCACATGTGAAAATCAAAGGTGGAGACCAAGTGAACTTTACAATGACTTGAGAATTCAATGCTTGTAGATAGTACAAATTTCGTACGTCTATGATACATTTGTAGATCCATATGTAAATAAAATGCTTTATTTGTGAAAGATGTCGTACATATTGTTCCTTTAAGATAAGAAGGGGAGGAATAACCCAAAAAATCGGGTCACACGTGCCTACAAAAACAGCGTTTCTTTTCTGGTTCTGCACATGCCCGGAGGTGTCACGTGTGGCAGTTTCTTTCCTCCGCCAAACAACATTAAACGACTCTCAATAATTCACCCTATCCTCTTGTTACTTAAAGTTTGTTGAGATGCAGCATATTTAACTGTATTTTTTTGCCATTAAAATTATTTAAGGCCTAGCGCCAGAATATAGGGTTTATACATATCTTTTCTTTTGCTACGTCCACCTTCAGTGAAAAGTAAAGTTAAACACTCGTTAAATGGTTTTATTGTAATAGTTTTATAATTTTTTTTGTTCGATGGTCTCCTTTTAACGATTACATAACATCGTAGTTTATTGTGACAAGATATTTGTTGGAGGCGACTGATCAAACTAAATTATCAAATTTCACGAGCATGTAATCGCCTTGCCCTTTTCACTTCTAATAAAATTTAGTCGTACAAAGAAAGACAGAGTAAGATTGGATAACGTTTTAAATCCAATAACATTAAATCCGTAACAAGAGAAGTAAAGTTAGGTTATATAAGATTAACAAAAAGAACAACAGGGTTTAGATAACAAATTAAAATACACTACGTATTTTGTTTAGTTGTTGTTTTTTTTAAATATATTTTCCACAAATTATGTTGTTAATATTCTTTACATGAAACATCAAATGGGAACTCTGTATTGCATTAATTCTTTTACATGTTAAGATTCTGACGATAATACATTTTTGGAATATGTGTATTTGTGACATACATACATACAGCTTTACATTTGTAGAGCACGCGGAAGGTTCACAGCGTGTGCATCACCAGGCAGATGTGCTCTGTTATGAAGATGATTCCAGGGTGGAGAATTTTAATTATGTTATCAAGTGTTTATTTCGACCTCTCTCTTCGATAGTCACAATCGCTAGTGAAGTATAAACGTGTTGTAAACATATAAATAAATTTCAAAACTTTCGTAGCACCAATTCCATCTCTCCTGTGATTGTGACGTCATAATTTCACAAGGTCTGCTGGAAGGTATTTGCAGGTAACCTTAATCGTAACTATGGTGCCTACACGTTTAAAACAGCGGGTCTTCACTTCGGCTACTCTGAGGTGTGTTGCCGCGTTACCTGAATGACGTGCGCTGAATAAGAAAATAGATACCAAATAACTTTGATTTTCATTGGATATTACGCTACTGACGTCAGGTCTAACTACGCATGCCCCGAAAGGCGCGCACGCTGGTAGTGTGACAGAGATGTTGGCAGACTTGGCTAGACTCCGTGGTGCTGGTAAGCTACTATTGTTGGTGATTTTCTTAAATGATTATTTTAAGACTTCCTCCTCTGATATAGCAAAATGTTTAAGTTTAAGAGTAGAATATGATGGGTTATTAAGTACGCCTTATTTTTTTAATCCTTTAGTAGTTTACAGACTTTTTCTGTCTTTCAATAACATTCTCCGCCCTGATTAATTTTATCAATGACCATCATTTTCAAAGCAATTTCTTAAGACTGGTATAATACAGTGGTGCAAAAACTTGTTTTGTTTGCATATTTTACACAAGAAGATAGTTTGGAAATTAGCCAACTAGGCACTCTGGTGGCTTAGCGGTAAAAATCTGATTTTGATACACGCGGTGGGCAGAACGCAAATAGACCATTGTTCAGCTTTATGATTAATAATAAAATAGCCAAACTTTCTTCTATAAAATAGTCCGAATTTTCCTGTTACCAGTTTTAGTCTTTTTGTTTAATTTTTTGAAAGAAGATTTTCTAAATGTTACAGATTAGTGCAGTTGACTGCTCAAAGTGGGTTACTTGGTGTAATGTTTTATGCATATATATAATCTAGCGTTTTAAATATATACGTCGGAACAGAGGGGGGGCCAGCCCCCTCATCTCCAATACTCAGAGCTACCACCCACATCAACCTCCTCCCCGTACATATGTAATCCAAAATAACGACTCATCATAAATAACTCTTGTAAACTGAATTTGGTAGCTTAGCAAAAATAAGATAAAGAAGTTAAGGTAAAAATAGAAAATCGTGTAAGTTTGTCATGAAACTGTATTTTCACATTAAATTCACCTATTTTTCTCTTAGTTCCATTGTATCTTGGCTACTACTGCATCAAAATAGGCTCTATTTACCGTTCTAATTGTAAAACTTTATGGGGGAATTCCCCCGAACACCCTTGTGTTTAAGCTTCTGACAAGCTTGATTGCCTATCAACTTTGTTCCCCTTCACAGTTTTCTAACGTGTCAAAGAGTCCATGTGTTTCACTCACTAACATAAAAAAAACTGAAACTAGCTTTACCATAACTAGTGATTCCAAAAAAAACAAAAACATTTTCCTGTCCATTTAAACTAAAGTCTATATTTGTAATTCGAGAACTATATTCTGGTTATCATTGGGTTAGATCATTTCACGAGTTTCATGGAAGCATTCTTATGACGTTGCGTTAACAGGTTTACAGAAACCAAGCATTCTTATCCTGCTGTATTAACGGGTTTACAGAAACCAAGTATCTTTATCCTGCTGTACTAACGGGTTTACAGAAACCATATATCCTTATCCTGCTGTATTAACGGGTTTACAGAAACCAAGTATCCTTATCCTGCTGTATTAACGGGTTTACAGAAACCAAATATCCTTATCCTGCTATATTAATGGGTTTACAGAAACCAAGTATCCTTATCACGCTATATTAAGAGTTTTACCATAAACTAAAGTTAACGGTGGTGAAATATCGTTTTATTGAATATATATTTATTATTTCGGTTTAACTGTTTTTAAGTTTTAAAGCGTGTGGGATATCTTCAGTATTTCCTTATCACGCTGTTTTAACAAGTCCAACAACATTTGAGTTGTATCTATTCTAATACGATCAAAATTACTGTGATATATCGTAAACTTGTTTATCTCATAAAACCCGTAGTCATGCGTGCATGTTATTAAAATGTTACCAGTAATGTTTCTTTATGTTGTTGATAAGTTGTTGTTTTAGAGCAGAGGTTGAATTAAAATGCGTTTCCTTCTTGATTAGCGCGAAACGTTCGGCAATATTCGAACATGAACTGAAGGATCACTCGGCAGTACCCTAACACGAACTGAAGCGTTACTCGGCAGTACCTTAACATGAACTGAAGCGTTACTCGGCAGTACCCTAACATGAACTGAAGCGTTACTCGGCAGTACCCTAACATGAACTGAAGGATCACTCGGTAGTACCCTAACATGAACTGAAGCATTACTCGCCCCCCCCCGTGGCACAGCGGTATGTTTGTGGACTTACAACGCTAGAATCCGGGTTTCGATACCCGTGGTGGGCAGAGCACAGATAGCCCCTTGTGTAGCTTTGTGTTTAATTACAAACAAACAAGCGTTACTCGGCAGTACCCTAACATGAACTGAGGCGTTACTCGGCAATACTCGAACATGAACCGAAGCGTTACTCGGCAATATCGTTAACGTAAACTGAGACGTTCGTTGCTCGACAATACTAGAACATGAACTGAGGCGTTACTCGAACATGAACCGAAGCGTTACTCGGCAAAACTCTTAGCATGAACTGAAGCGTTTCTCGACAATATTCTAGCATGAACTGAGGCTTGCTCAACAATATTCTAACATGAACTGAATCGTTGCACGTTCCACTGAAACGACCTTTTTTTTTCTCGCGTTACGCTGTCGCTGCAAAGGTTGAATTCTATTTGTGGCATCATGAAACTAGAGAGTTTAAGCTTTAGTTTTTAGAAGTTATGTTCGAATTAATTCATTCTTTACATGTTCATCTTTGAAAGCATCGACTTTAGTAAAAACAACAAACATATAAAACATGGGAAACTGGTTAATGTACCAGTCTCATTTTTCCATTTTACGGAGTCATATGTTAACCACGTGCGTTCAGAACCGTTAACCTGTTGCCATACTACCAAACCAGACATAAAACATTGTGCTATGTCTGATGTATTTCCCGCAGGCCCTAATTACAACCCTATTTACATACAATGGATTTCACCAACTTCTCCATAGAAAGTATAAGCTTCTAGCCACAGTGTTTCCTTCAGAGTATCGAACATTGGCCTCATTTTTGCGCATGACCTTGTTGGTAGTGTCCTAGATATTGACTTAGTCGTTCATTGCTCGTGCTGTCTGTCTCACCTAGTCAGGCGAGCTGTTGTGCCCGGCACCAGGATCGGTAAGCCTAACCAATGGAGACAACACGGGTGAAGAACCGCACAAGTTGGCGATGTAGGCCACTGCTTTTTGGAGGATGACGCCTTGGATGTTTTGGTACTAGCTTGGTTAGGATCAACGAATTACTCTAAGTCGTGAGCGTCCGTATCACGATTCCCATCAATTCTTATCTCTCTTCAATACGTATTGTTTCGGTTATTGTTGTCGAGTCTAGCGACCTCTGAAGGAATGTACCCAAACTAAATAGATATCTAAGTTGCTGTATATGCAGAGACTATTAATGGAAGCCACCACACTCCTAAGTGCTCCAGATGTATATATGTTACGATGAAGTACATCTCACATCTGTGAACTTAGAATCCACCCCTTCCTTACCCCCTTCCGACTTCTAGCCCCACTGGGGAGTTGGGGAATGTGTACACAACTAAATCACTTCGAATATGTGCGTAAAAAACAAAACAAAAACTTTTTTGAGCTCATGAATTCTTGAGAAACGAAGCCGTGCTAGGGTTCGTGGTGAACTGTAAAACTAGCGTGTCGCCTTTACCGTTATGTATTGAATATTTCATATTAGATTGTGATTTACTTTCTCATTTGAAAAAAAAAGAAGTTTTCATCTAGTGCACACAACACTGTTATTTATAACACACCCAGTTTTGTGTTAGTTATAATACACACAACAGTTATTTATAACATACACAGCTCTGTGTTAATTATAATAAATACAACACTGTCATTTATAATACACATAGTACTGTGTTAGTTATAATACACACAACAGTTATTTATAACACACGTAGTACTGTGTTAGTTATATTACACACAACATTGTTTATTTATAACACACACAATACTCTGTTAGTTATATTACACACAACAATGTAACTTATTTACTATACTTTGTTATCGAAAATACGTAAAACATTGCGTTATTAATAACACCTTATACTATGATACAACAATACTGTGTTGTTTAAAATTTTATAATGATAACTATAGTATATACAATACTACACACGTGTAATAACGGATGTAAATAAAAAGTGTGTGCTCTCACACACAACACAGAATAAAATGCGTGATATCTTTCATGTTGATCTAACACTTGAACTCTGTCGTTTAGCACTTTAAGTCCTGTGGTAAAAACAATGTATTACTGACATTCTGATGTATTTATAGAAAGTTCAACTCTACAATCTATTAATGGAGGTAGCCGTTTAATTCTGTTATATTAAAAACTGGATCCTCCAGGTACTTATCCAACTGTTCCTGCATTCTGGAGAACTTCAATACTTGTTCAAAGAAACTTTTCATACGGGTCTTGAAAAAGAAATCTAATTTCGATAAGTGGTTGGTGATAATTTTACAAAATCACGTTATTTGTGTTAGATTGGTAGCCTTTTTTTCGACTGGACTGTTTCAATCAGCGCTACATCTTCAGGTTCTATAATCTAAACGATTACAGGGGGCGTGAAAATAATGAAATAATTTATTGTCTGACAAATTCTCACTAATATTATATGTTCCCTTTTCGCTATCACTTGGTATGATAACTATTTTGTCTTAGTGTAAGTTTGTACATCCTCTTCATGTTTAATAGTTTTAATGTGCTTTCAGAATCGTAAAAGAAGACGTACGTTACAAAGTTGTATGATGGCATTTTCTTGTTTGTATACACTACAAACAGTAGATTGAAAATTTATTAGATGTCACGCTGTTAATGATACCAAAAAAGCCACACTAAATATTAGCATTAAATAAACTGAAAGACATTACTTGTGAACTAAGTTTGCAATAATTTCTGTAGGTTTAATTTGAAATAACTACGAGTTAATTTCTACAACAAATCAGTGAGTACTTTTTATGTAAAGCACATACAATAACTTGTTGTTGAGGTGTTCTAATAAATTTCCACACTACTGTACACAATAAAAGTGTTTATATTTGCAGGTATTCATCAAAAATGAAGCTTAAATAATTGTGGGCAGGGCTTTGATACACACTGGGCCTTATGGCAGGGCTTTGATATCCACTGGGCCTTATGGCAGGGCCTTGATGCCCTTTGAGCTTTATGGCAGGGCTTTAATGCCCGTATAAAATAGAAGTGTATAATGGTCTAAATAAATACAAAATTCTAATTGACGTCACCTTGCACGTGAATAAGAATGAGAGAGTACTGAAAAGTAGCACGTGGAAAGTTCATGACGAAGGATACACTCATTAGGACGGTCTTCAGTTTTCCTGAATTGGATGGTGGGTGAAGCAGTACATGACTGTTGTTTCTTGTACCTGTCCGTATAAAGAGATACTGTAACACCTGGACCATTACCTCTCGCAAGATGGTACAGGCAAGGATTAATAATGAGAGAGGGGCACAAAAGTATATGTATAAAACTATAATTCAAGGTGGCTTCACCTCAAGATGAATATGTACAAGAAAACTCGAATCCTTTAATTAACCGGTTAAAAAAACTCAGGTGTTGCTGCTAAACTAAATAAATAACGAAGAGTTTGATAAAAAAGAAATAATTCAAGTTTTCGCTGTCTACCACGGAGAAGCGAACCCCGAATTTTAGCCTTTAAGTCTGTAAATTTATCGCTGACCGACCAGGGGACAACAGGTTCAGTGAAACGACATATAAGCTATTGAAACGACGATAGAACAACATGGTAAGTTTGTTTGGGAATGAGTACTACCATAGAGAGTAAACTCGATAGTTAAAAAAACGTGTTAGAAAGCACAAGTCTGGATGTCAAAAAGGAACATGGCAGATTCTCACACCCAGCTTGTACAGACGTCAGACCGGAAGTATACGTTCAGAAAGGTAAAAAACGTCATAGAAAATTTAATTTCAGGATCAACTGTTGGATGTCAAAAAGGAAGATGGCAGACTCTCACACCCAGCTTGTACAGACCTTGCTGACGTCAAACCGGAAATATACGCTATCCTGTTTAGTTAATCTAGAAGCCATTAGACCGATGTTTATGATTACGATAAGCTCAGTTGGTCTTCATTCGACCGGAAACTAAAGACAGATATGATCACAAGATCCTCGTTATTCAAATTGATATACGCTAGTCAGCTGTGCTTCGCGTAACTGTAACATGTTCAATAAATCCGAGATCTTAAGAATATTAAATATCGTGACTTGACAGTTATCAAATCTTTAGTGTTTGTCAAAGACCAACTCCTGAATAAGTATGTTTTTTCAGAAATACGAGTTGATTATACATGTTTATTTGTATGAAGTTTGTTTCAATCAAAAAACTATTTGTATATTAAAAAGTCTGTCATATTAAACTTTTGTTATCAAAAACGTTTAAACAAATACAACTTTAAAAATTGTATATCGCAAGCAAAACTGAAAATCTATGTGTTTAATTAAAGTGTTACCTTCCTTGTTAACCTGAAGCTACTTTTGTAACTGCCATTTGCAGTTTTGTGTATAATGTGAACGTATTTTGTTTGATGTATACTTGGGCATATCCACCGTGTGGTAAGATATCTGCCTGTTGGTGGAGTACTGTGTGATAAGATATCTGCCTGATGGTAGTGTACCATATAGATCAGAATCAACACTCAGTACAAGAATTCTAGGCAGACTTTAAGTAGTTCACGCCTCGTCAAATTATAATTCTTGTAGATCAGAATCAACACTCAGTAATAATACTCAGTAATTTCTCAACAATAATGAGAAATGTTTAATCGACAGTAGCTGTAAATGATCTCCAGGAATTCGATGACGAGGAACCCACTTTGAGACTAATAATTCTTGGAGTCGGCTTGAATGGGTAATGAATAAAAACTTTATTATAAGTTTAACATAACAGCAAATGTACAACGTTTCGACAAGGTTTTGTCATCATCAGGAATGTTGAGGCGAGTCATCTACCGGTTACTGTACCGTCTGAACATTAAGTGTAAGAATACCGGTTGTATCCATTTTGTAAGCGCAGGTCACCGGCAATGGTCAGAGAAAACACGTTGTCTACTAAAACCGTTCTCCATTTGTTACAACTGTTTCGTGACATTGTTTTCTTCATGCTATATCTCGGTCTGTTGATCTTTGTTTCTGATAGAACTACAAGAACAGTATCTATGTTGTAGCGGTGCTTCTCGAGGGAACGACTAAGCTTCTTAAAAGAAGGTGTTTGACCTTTACAGGTCTGTCGCTTTACTGTTGTAGAGTTATTAAATAAACACGTCATTACTTACTTCCTTGATTTCACTTTTCACGCGCCATAGCCCTCACATAACCTGACGATGGTGTGTCGCCCAGAATTTCTCCCATGTTTAGAATCAGTGCCGTATCATACTGAAAGTCTAAACTCTTCCGTTTCAGTTGGTTGCTTCGATCTGATGAAAAAGAAAGAGAGAGAAGTTAAAGCCAATTATTTTCCGAGAACGAAGCCTTTCTCGAAACCTTTCAATATAAAGTAGCATTTACTCCAAGTAGGTACACACAGCAACAATCACATCAAGTTAAAGTGGACATTTACCACATAATCTTTGTCGCAATCGACAAATTTAGGTTTCGAATTTCCCCTTTCAACGTCAGATATTAACCAACAGTTACTATCTATGTATATAAACCACAAAAACTTGTGTGTCTGTTTGTCTGTCCGTTATCTAACTATTCCTAGGTAGTTGGGCCAATCTCAAACAAACTTTGTGGAATGATAGTTTGGAACAAGGTACATGTTACTGGGGGGTTCACAACCCCTCCACCCCAATTATTGCTGTTATTGAGCATGTATTATCTTTTACGTTAGTTAACGTTAACTAAATTCATAGATGGCGCCACGTCCGTACACCAAACCAAAAAACTTTTATTAAATTATCTATAACACAACATACATACAGTGTGGAGGAAGACACACAAACGTTTTATATACCACAGAGAGTGCAATGAAGAAAAAAAGGGGCCGCCACCATTGCAATAATACTTAAACTGAGATGAAGTTTATACTACAACAGCCACCATAACGTTGATATGAAAAGCTGTTTCTTGAGTTATACCCACTTCTTACTTTGACCCGTGACCTTACAACTTTATCCCATTAGACATTTCTGCGGCCAATGACCGTCAATTAATTAATCACGTGAAACACTGTGGGAGAACATTAGGAGCTGTTTGTTGAAAGCGGGTAACAGAAAGCACCCCTACCACCACTATTTTTGTCACTACCTCTTCCTACAAAGTCATCCTAACCATTACACAGTATATACCATGTTTTAAGTATATACATAGTGAGTTTTTAAAGCTTATACAAAACTTTTGGTGAGATAATAATATGTTATGTTATAAATAAATTGTTTGACAGTTAGGATTTTTCTGTTATTTATCATAGCATCCACACCCACATTTGTTTTAAGTTCATAACTCGGACAAAGGACGAGTACCTCACATTGTTTGTTTGTTTTGAATTTCGCGCAAAGCTACACGAGGGCTATCTGCG
>NW_013671188.1:63345-65706 GCF_000517525.1 Limulus polyphemus
TATGAGTGTTAAACAATAGCTACTATATCCAACAAAGAACTGTCAGACTAGTAATATTCTATGTATGAGTGTTAAACAATAGCTACTATATCCAACAAAGAACTGTCAGACTAGTAATATTCTATGTATGAGTGTTAACCAATAGCTACTATATCCAACAAAGAACTGTCAGACTAGTAATATTCTATGTATGAGTGTTAACCAATAGCTACTATATACGACAAAGAACTGTCAGACTAGTAATATTCTATATATATATAAGTGTTAACCAATAGCTACTATATACGACAAAGAACTGTCAGACTAGTAATATTCTATATATAAATGCTTTTCTAAGCCTTTAATAGTAGTTTCCACCTACAAGTTTTCAATGTTATAACATTTTTACAAGTATGGTTATACAACATGATTGTTTTATGTACTTACAGCATTATGTGAATCATAGTGTTAAACAAATGATTATGTTAAATAAAAAGTTCCTATAATTATTGAACATTACATAGCTTGTGTTAATCCTGGTGCTAAACAAGTGATGACTGTGTTAAATAAAAAGTTCCTATAATTATTGAACATTACATGGCTTTGTTAATCATAGTGTTAAGCACATGCTGGGATTACTTTGTATTGTATAGATTGTGTTAATCATAGCTTTAAAAATGGTAAACTGCTTATATTTAAAATTTCTTTTAAACATAGTGAATCTTTTTAAAAAATAGTTCTGTGTAGTAATTTTGTATGGGATAAAATGTTAAGTTAAAAAAATATTTTTGAACACATCTGTTTATTTATGTTATTGATACTCAGCAGCTGTGAGATTCTGCACGTCTTTATTTCACACTTCACCCATCATCTGAACCAGGAGAAACACCACGTATATTTTAAAGGAAGTGACGTCGTTTGGTTTGAATAGGAAGTGACGTTTGTAAGGGAGTCCCTTGACGACTAAAATGGGACGGAAGAAGATTCGTATATCAAAAATTGCTGATGATCGAAACCGACAGGTGTGTATTTGAACACAATCATAACTTAAACTTTTTATGTTGTCGGTGTTTAACACATTATTTGTTGTTAAAGGGGAACGTTATTAGTGATATTTTTTGATGGGAGAGTCCTCTAAAGGTTATCACTAAAGCAATTGTTTTTCAGACCATTTCTGGTATTTATCTCTGTTGTTTTTTTACTGTAAAAAAAAGTCCTTGAACGACAACTTAAACTCCTCATTTTATTCAAAACGTTTATTTTACTGAAAATTTCTGCAGTAAAAGTAGATTTTTATGAAATTTAGTTTAAAAACTTTCAGTATCCCAAGTTGAGGGAGGGGGGGGGGGACAGAGGCAAAATATCAGCCCCACCCCACCTTCTTAGCGAATTTATCGAGAGACGTGTGTGCACAGCTACTGTTAATGCCGATTTTCCCTGTGTCAAATATCTTCATGAACTATTCGTAAAATTGTGTTTAAGTTTGGTCTTAATGTTTGTTCTATACGAGATGAGACTGATTTTAACACTTCTTTGTCAGCCCCCCAGTGGCACAGAAACCGGGTTTCGATACCCGTGGTGGGCAGAGCACAGATAGCCCTTTGTGTAGCTTTGTGCTTAATAATAAACAACAACAACAACACTTCTTTGTCAGCTTTGAACCTCCGACCACAGGTTGGCAGCAGTTTACTACTGTTTTCTTTCTATATACATGTTTCCCCCGAGGTTTAGCCTTAGGGCTCGCATCGCTAAAATGCAGATTTCAATACTTGTGACGGGCACAGCACAGATAGCCCATTGTGTAGCTTTGTGCTTAAAAGAACAAACAGTTATACACACATGTATTTATTCTTACTTTATTTAACTATTTATTATTTACATTAAGTTCTCAACGTAAATAAGAAGGATTTAGTTTGAATTTCGCGCAAAGATACACGAGGGCTATCTGCGCTAGCTGTCCCTAATTTAGCAGTGAAAGACTAGAGGGAAGGCAGCTAGTCATCAACACCTACCGCCAACTCTTGGGCTACTCTTTTTACCAACGAATTGGCTGTCACATTATAACGCCCTCACGGCTGAAAGGGCGAGCATGTTTAGTGGGAGGGGGATTCGAACCCGCGACCGTCAGATTGTGAGTCGAGCGGGACTGCGATTTTGATATAAACAAGTGGAGATCAAGTCTGTTCGACATTATAGCAACAGAAAATCCAGCAACTTAACCCATCATAACTTCTGTATTATCAAAATAATTCGAAATTAATTTAGAATATTTATAAAAAAATTAAGAATGATATCAGTTAGAATTATCGAGAACAATAATGGCTGGAGACGGCTTAAATGGGTAATGAAGAAAAATTTTAATATAAGTTTAACATGACAGCA
>NW_013671189.1:0-3244 GCF_000517525.1 Limulus polyphemus
GGCCTAATATTTTGATTTGTTTATCCTGAATAGTTTCCGTAAGTGGCGTCTATAATTAATGTGTTTATGAATATCGGGAGTTAATTTCCAGGACTTGAGATTTTGGATACGTTTTCTGGAGGGTACTATAGCTTTATTTGATTCTTTGATGTTTTGCGTAAGTTGGGTAGCATAATTATTTATTGTTTCCTTATTTGGTGTTAAATCTGTAAAGTTTAAGGTTTTTACGGAAAGGTGTGCTTTGAATTTATTCCAGTTGGTGTTTGTGAAATCATGAGTTAATGGTGGTGGGGATAATCGTTTGGTTCTTGTTAAAAGTGTTAAAAGAAATGGGTAGGTGATCTCCGCCTATATGTTCGTTGACTTTGAAATTAGTAATGATAGCTGAGATATTACGTGTGACTATGTTCAGAATGTCTTGTGTTCCGTCATAGTGAGTATGAGTAGGGTTAACATCGTTGAGATGTTACCAGTGACTATAGCCATGTCCAGAATGTCTTGTGTTCCGTCATAGTGAGTATGAGTAGGGTTAACATCGTTAATGCAAATCAGGTTATTTATATTTACGAACTCATTTAGGATTGTGCCATTACACACACACAAAAGGATGAAATAACTCGTTTCCAGTATAAAATGCACCGGAGACTCAAATCGTTATTTGTGGAATTAAATGCAGTACTGATGGTAGTCTTTGTTCACATTTCTTTTATCATTCGTATGCTATTAGAGACTTTATAAACAATAAAATGATAGGTCCACAATATAAAATAGTTTATAAAACCGATGAGGACAATATTGACATCATCGATAATTTTAGGGTTAAGAGAGAACTACTTTAAACCTAGTCAGTGTTCCGTGCATAATTAAAAAAGTTCTTATATGTGTTATGATTTATCTCGATAACTCTTGACTTCATAACACACGCTAATCTTATCTCGAGGTTTCTCGTTTTTCCCCTCTCTTTTTATACAGTCAATTTAACGAGAGGGTATTGTCACTTATCTTTGTGTGCTGTTCGGTTGTACGTTAGATTAACTTCAAAAGAAAATAAATGAGACCGAATTGTTACCATCGAAGATTCGATAAATACGTTGCTTGTTGAAAGATAAAATGTAACAAACAACGTAGTGTGACCGTGATTCATTAAGTTTTTTTCAGAAGCTCAACATTACAGAAAAAGCCGGCACGTGAAACACTTGATTTTGTACTTTATATTTATCAGAAAATCTACAATGCACACGATACGCCGTTTATCAGAATAAGAGGGCGTAGTATACAAACATGGTCTTAGAAAAAAAAACAGCGATTCCTATGTAATCGTACTCCGATTTAACCTTTCAGAGTAATGGAGACAAAATGTATAAACAAAAAATACATGAAAAAAAACAGCGATTCCTATGTAATCGTACTCCGATTTAACCTTTCAGAGTAATGGAGACAAAATGTATAAACAAAAAATACATGAAAAAAAACAGCGATTCCTATGTAATCGTACTCCGATTTAACCTTTCAGAGTAATGGAGACAAAATGTATAAACAAAAATACATAAAAAAAACAGCGATTCCTATGTAATCGTACTCCGATTTAACCTTTCAGAGTAATGGAGACAAAATGTATAAACAAAAAATACATGAAAAACAACAACATTAAGAATCGTATATTTTGGAGGAACATGCAACAAAACCGAACTAGATTGTAAACATGACTAAATGTTAAAAACTGGAGTAAAAAGTGACACCTATCTTATAAACAGAGTAATGTATATAATCATAAATTTTAAATTATGGCTTAGAAAAGTACACGATACAGATATAAACAATAGTACTTACATGTATTTTGTGTATAAAGTAGATACTTCAATATTTGGATATATTTTGGATAAAATGTACACACCTAAGCATGAAACACATAGGTATGTGTTGGATAAAAGTACGAACACATGACTAAAGTATTAGGCACTTAGATACATACTGGTGTGGCCCAACATCGCCATGTGGTTAGGGCGCTCGACTCGCAATCTGAGGGTCGCGGGTTCGAATCCCCGTCCCACCAAACATGCTCGCCCTTTCAGCTGTGGGGGCGTTATAATGTGACGGTCAATCCCATTATTCGTTAGTACAACAGTAGCCCAAGAGTTGGCGGTGGGTGGTGATGACAAGCTGCCTTCCCTCTAGTCTTTCACTGCTAAATTAGGGACGGCTAGCGCAGATAGCCCTCATGTAGCTTTGCGCGAAATATATATATATAGAAGTGACTTTTCGAAATACTTCCTAACGAGTTTGGTGTCTCAAATATTGCGTTTTAGTGGATTGACGAACATTTGTTATACAAGTTTCTCTATATATTGAACATGATTTGAGCCAGTTTAATGTTTACAAGTCACTCTTCTTGTATCTACTCATTAAAAAGTGCTCAAGTTTTAATGTTATCCATAAACTTTTGTTCCTATCTATATAATAAGTTTCGGCGTCTGTGTGTGTGTGTGTAACATAAGTCATCCTAAACCATTGGTCGCACCGACGACTTCTAAATGGTCCCGAGGTTTGCACAAAGGTAAAAATTGTCACCCAATCCTTGGAGAGCTTTGGGATTTCTCGAAAATCTCTTTTCCTAAGAAACTGCTGGACTCGCCAACTTCTAAATAGTGCCAAACGAATTACTTTGACCCCGAGGTTTGCTCAAAGGTAAAACTTTTCACCCAACTCCTTAGGAAAACCTGGGTATTTCGCGAAAACACTTTTCGGGGATTCCCCGAAAGCGGATCGCAAATGTAGTAGTAATTTACATTAGAGCACGTAAATAAGTAGGCTTACTAATTACCGTTCTTAACTTGGTTAAGTAAATTATACTTGCATTATAGCGGCAATGACCGTTAAACTGAAAAAGTGCAAAATAGTAGCTCCAGCAATAAATTTTCATTATAGCGGCCTTTCTAACTGACAATGTACACAAAAATATATTTTATAACCTTCTGCACTAACATAACCTACTTCCAACAAATATTATCATGAGTCATTACTATCACCAGTACTCGATAAGCTATAAATTGAACATATTGAGGATACACCCTCGGAACAGTTGCTCTAAATCACAGAATTTGGCTCGGGTAATTATTTTGACGCTGTATTGTCAATAAGGTCATAAGCTATGACCACTGTAACCACATGCAAGTGTAGTTGAATCAAGTACTTAGTAGAGAATTCAGTCCACTGTAACCACATGCAAGTGTAGTTGAATCAAGTA
>NW_013671189.1:4212-10082 GCF_000517525.1 Limulus polyphemus
CTTCAGATGTGTAAGCAGGCTAGAAGTGGTTTTTCCTGAAGTAGAAATAGTCCGCTCACAATATTTATACTTTGTCTTGATGTGACCAGATCTACCATTAGGGAATATGGAGTATTCATGTACCACTGATGGCGATGTCAAATGTCATGTCAGTAAGTTAATTTAATTAAACTACTTTGTGTTTATGTTATACCAATTAGTATGACATAAAATCATAGCTAATAATCCATATTTTAATAGTATATAAGTTTTAAGTTCTTAATTTTATATTTAAAAAAATCCTGAATTTCCCATAATGTGAGAAATCTGACTTTTATTTTTTATATACATCGTCTTTTCTCTAATTTATTTACCCCCCCTCCAATAAGTACGAAATTTAACGTAACTTATTTATTATAATGTTGTCATCAATCAGGCAAAGCATAATTTTCATAGCCTTCGATTTTGTTTGGTTACATAGACATCAAATAGAAAATGAGACCGTTCTTGCCACACCTATCTGTTACATCCTCTTCTTCAGGATTTGTCAATAGTTCTCTCTGACGTTCAATACTATATTACTTATAATAAATAGAAAGCCAAGGTTTCATCTCTCAAATGACGTATATATTACGTTGTTTTATGTTCAGAAAAGTGTTAATTTTTCTTTCAGCACAAACTTCGTTCCCACGATTAACCTGCTACAGATGTAATAATGATAATCTAGTAATTTGATGAGTACAAAAGTTGACATTTACGACATTAAGTATTCACTAAATCATTCAGCGAATACGAATATTATGTCATTGAATTCGAATACGAATACAAATACTTTAATTTTCCCTACCAAAGTATTCGAATAAACGTACGAATACTTTCAAAGCTGCATTCGAATACGAATACTTCACATATTGTTAGTAGTGGTTTCAGTCGATTACTTTGTACCTAAAGGATCCTAAGAAGAGCTTTAGGTTACCAAATTATCTTTATTAGGTAAGATGTTGTAGTGATCTGTTTTGTATTTTGGAAAAATGCCCTTGATCATTTACAGATGACATTATATGCTTAGTCTTATATTTTTACACCATAAATATTGATTTCACTGAGTTCTTGGATGTCTATCATGTAAGAGAAAGTCTTAGGTCATCTTTTTATTTTGAATTACGTATGGCAGCCATCTTGTTTTGTGTCAATATTAGAATCTAAAACGCGAAACTGAGCTTGGTATGGCCCATTTTCAGAATCATATGGATGTTATTTTCTTCCTGCCTATTTTTGATGTTTATATTCTTCCTTTCATTCAAGTATTCCAGATATCCATTTTGAAAAACGGTTGTAGTGATATGTTTTTCTTCTTGGCATCTTCGATATCAAATATCTTGTTGTTGTTTTTTCTGGTATCCATACAATTTGGACCTGCATTTGAATTTATCATATGGTCTCTGACATGATGGGTTATTGCAGATTTGAATTTATCATATGGTCTCTGACATGATGGGTTATTGCAGATTTGAATTTATCATATGGTCTCTGACATGATGGGTTATTGCAGATTTGAATTTATCATATGGTCTCTGACATGATGGGTTATTGCAGATTTGAATTTATCATATGGTCTCTGACATGATGGGTTATTGCAGATTGATCGGTCTCAGATATATAACATACTCCAAAATTATGACTTTTGTTTCTCCAGTGTGTTGGAATCCACAGTCACGGGGGATTTGGTAAATAATGTTTTTCCCTCCACGTTAGATCTTAGATAGTTTGTTGTGGCTTCCTAATGCTGTTCTGACTTTAAATGGTTCAGAGAAACATTTGACACCGGGCAAGATACTAAAATAGTGGTGTATGAATCACACACATAAGAAAAATATAAAACAAGTTACTTAACTGAAAGCACAGTCAACCTGATACAGAAATCCGAAAAACGTGGACACCCCTGCTGACACCATTCAGATATTTAGCTCATTCAAATTTTCCCAGTCGTGAAAATCCAGGATCAAATTCCGGCCACTAACAGTTCATAAATAGTTCTTCCTAAGTCCACCTTGATGAAAACAGCAAATTAGCAGTTAAAACGTACGATAGCAAAATAGTTAGTAATTAGTAACTAGTAGTGATAATAATAATAGTTAGTTGTTAATAATCAGACTTAAGTGATTGCATTGATACTTACCATGACAACGACCGATGGAGACTGTTATATTGGATGTGAATACTCAATCCAAGAAGTTATGGAATGTCGTTATGATTCTTTAATTTCGAGTCACAGAAAAAATATAATTCATATATTTATATAAACACTGACAAATCTGTCATAGTTTTTAAAATAGTTTCTTTAAAAAGATTGTTTGTTTGTTTGTTTATAATTAATCACAAAGCTGCACAATGGGCTATCTATGCTCTGCCCACCACGGGTATCCAAACCCGGTTGCTAGCGTTGTAAGTCCGCAAACATACCGCTGTGCCACTAGAGGGCTCTTTCAGAAGAATAAAAAAGTTAATTTAACGCAATTACAGTCAATAAAATAAACCTTGTGAAAGACATCCGACTCGTCATACAGCATCGTGAGAAGCTCCGGTGGTTTGATCGAGATGGCCCGGCATGGCCAGGTGGTTAAGGCGCTCGACTCGCAACTTGAGTGTCGCAGGTTCGAATCTCCGTCCCACCAAACGTGCTCGCCCTTTCAGCCGTGGGGGCATTATAATGTGACGGTCAATCCCACTATTCGTTGGTAAAAGAGTAGCCCAAGAGTTGGCGGTGGGTGGCGATGACTAGCTGCCTTACCTGTAGTCTTGCACTGCTAAATTAGGGACGGCTAGCGCAGATAGCCCTCGTGTAGCTTTGCGCGAAATTAAAAAACAAACAAACAATTTTGATCGAGAAAAAGCTGATCTGATATTTATTGGCTACTGCTATACCTAATAATGTATTACTACAACCAGGAGGGCCGTTAGAAAGCAGATTATCAGAAGTGTTCATACCATGCTTCACAACCTTGTTAGAACGAAACAAATCATTCAAGTTTATAAGGAAATGTAATTTACATAATACTTTTGTGAGTATGATTTATGGAAAATATCAAATTTCTTACAATATCAATCTGATAACTCTCTGATGTGATGTTTCCACCCTAAACTATTTACACTATTATCTAGACTGGTGAATATTAAGAGTACAAAAGTATTTTATCATTAAACCTTAGAGTACGTAATTAATAACAGGCCATGGAATCTGATACGAATAAATGATTTATTATTTATTCCATCATCAATAAAACCTAGACTTGATCATTCATGATATTTTACCGAGATTAGTACTGATTTGTTTCTTTTAGGTTTCAAACTTATTTTACTGTAGACATAGCTAGGCCTAAAGTGGTAACATTAGGCCTACCAATGCAGATAAGTACTTCCATATTTTTTAAATTTCTTGAATGATGGTTATTTTAACAATGGACTTACTAAACAGTTGGTAATTTTTTAAAATATTTAATATATAACAAAGTATTTATTATGCAATATATAATATTATTTATTATGCAATATATAATATTATTTATTATGCAATATATAATATTATTTATTATCCAATGTATAAAATAGCACATGATCTGAAAAATACAGGCATTTTTGGCTTGGTAAATTTCTCTTGTAAATTTAAAAGTGGAAAACATATATGCTACTTAAATCAAATTGAATTGGACATTATTACTACAAGACATTGGAGGGAGATGGGTTAGTGCCCAACTTCTCTTCTAAGTAACAGTATTAAAGTTACCATACTTACGTTAGGTACTTAGTGTTCTATTACTTACGTTAAGTACTTGGTGTTCTAAAAAAAGATACAGAATAACAATTGATAATACAATTAAAAGTGATTGCTGACTAACGTTTGCCTCCTCGTGGAGGATGGTTATTAGCGACTGCGCAGTGACAAACATGCTGAGAAAGGACTTCATAATCGGATGGAGGAGAGCCAGTGCTTTGGCTAGTGGTAAACTTCTCTAGCTTGTGAACCCAATCAAAATAATATAAACATTAACACATAACCCGTCTCAAACCTTCAAATAGTTGCATCAGAAATGATGGAAGATTCCAGACATATATATATACATAATACTAAACACATTAGGGTTTTGAATCTCACTTAAAAAAAACTAACAGCCAGCTATGTTATTAACTCTGATACCAACAGAATTATATACGACAGATTGAAAATGTATAAGATGTATATGATAGTTAAACTTACGTGTAATGTGTTAATTATGGATCCATTAAGAGTACCTCCCAAGGTGCCCGTTGTGTTAATTATGGATCCATTAAGAGTACCTCCCAAGGTGCCCGTTGTGTTAATTATGGATCCATTAAGAGTACCTCCCAAGGTGCCCGTTGTGTTAATTATGGATCCATTAAGAGTACCTCCCAAGGTGCCCGTTGTGTTAATTATGGATCCATTAAGAGTACCTCCCAAGGTGCCCGTGGCTTATTTAGTTCCATTCTTATTTATACTTTTGTTCTGATCATAACGCCACGAACGCGATTGTATTTTTGTGAAATCACTTACTTTTTCCACAATAAAAGCTACATGGAATTCTTCTGAAGTACCTTGATCTCACTTCTACAGTAAATGCTACATGGAATACTTCTGAAGTCCCATGATCTTACTTCCACAGTAATAGCTACATGAAATTCTTCTGAAGTATCATGATCTCACTTCCACAGTAAATGCTACATGGGATACTTCTGAAGTACCTTGATCTTACTTCTACAGTAAAAGCTACATGGAATACTTCAGAAGTACCTTGATCTTACTTCTACAGTAAAAGCTACATGGAATACTTCAGAAGTCTTTTGACTTTATTTCTACTTTGATTTTACTTCTCCTTTTGTCTTGATAGGATGTCTTTCAATGGTGTAGTTTCAGTTTTATTTCCAAATCATGGTGTGGGCTAATTTTTATCCACTATACTCGGAATGCAAGTGTGTGCGTTTGTTTGCGAGGAAAAGATCCGCTTTCGTTAGCAAACAAATCTTGTAAACACTTAATACAATTAATCCCCAGATTGTAAATCTTATAACCGAATTAGTTTATAGATAAGGAGACGGTTCGAAAAATGGGCTGAAGTTCATAAGTAAGACCGTGTTTGAAACAGAAACCGCTCGTGCTCGTTATATAACTCGTAAATTGAACTTTTTTTACCATGTAATGTGCGTTGTTGATATATATAATATATATAATAAATCAATTTTGTATTTCGGGTTTATTCAAGTTTGAAAAATAAATATAAGTCGTGTTCTATTAAGATACGGTTATCACTAGATAAAGTCAAACTGTCTGTGTAAATTACTTTTTTTTTAATAGTTTAGTTATGAGTTTACTTACTGATAATAAGTATTATTTTATTATAAGTTACAGATTTTACTGTAAGGAAGAATATCTTTAAGAACAGGTACGACATTTCGATCACTGGCGTGATCATTCTCAAGTTTGTTTGTAGTTAAGCACAAAGCTACACAATGTGCTATCTGTGCTCTGCCTGATTTTAGGAGATAATTTTTTTGCTTTAACGGGTCATAAACCATAGACCATCAAATCTACAGTCCGGCACTCCAACCATTAAAACACGCCCTGCCATAAGTTTTTATATCAGTCCTCAGAGCTAAAGCAAACACGATTCGCCAATAGCAGTTAGTGATATTAAAAATCGGTTTGAGTACTTGATTCTGGGGCAGTCACATGGTCGTTTATCTCCAGCTGCTTGATGATGTTGGAGATATTTCAGTCTTATCTCCTGCTGGTGAGTCAGATAAGAAAACATTTCTTGGAACACTAAAGGAGATATATCGTTTAGAATAAATAACGTTATGTAAAAGTTTCAATGTCT
>NW_013671189.1:10983-16298 GCF_000517525.1 Limulus polyphemus
ATCCACAGACGTTTAAATATAATTTTAAAATTATAAGAAACTAGACAGTTGTTACTATTTATCTTGTTATCACGATGTCCTCCGGGGGGACAGCGGTAAGAAACTAGACAGTTGTTACTATTTATCTTGTTATCACGATGTCCTCCGGGGGGACAGCGGTAAGAAACTAGACAGTTGTTACTATTTATCTTCTTATCACGATGTCTTCCGGGGGGACGGCGGTAAGTCTATGAACATACAACGCTAACATCACGGGTTCAGTTTCCCTGCAGTGGACACATCAGACAGTCCTATGTGGTTTTGCTCCGAAATAAACAAAGTTATTAGTATGTAGAACTTTTGAAACCTAACACTTATATAAACAAACATCTTGATTCTTTCAGACAGTTTTTAACCAACCTCCTGAACATAACATAGTCTTACCGAATGTCCTCAATCAAGGCAAGGCGTTCCGGAACGTTGATGACACGACGAAGGTGGCCAACTAAATCTTCAACAGGGGTCTTCTTTCTGAAAATTAAGTCACTAGTGTCAGTGTTTTTTTTTATACCTTATTGCATAATGTCTTTACATAGCAAATAGAGGTGAACGTTTAGCAATTCCTCTTCAAATGTTACCCCACTTTCTTTAAATAAATCAGTTGGAAAGGGTTTTTGTTTTTATTATATTTTTGGGCAAAGATAAACAGGGGCCCTCTACATATAATCGTCTCCAATTATCAACTGTTAAAATTGATTGGGATGAAGCAACTCAACAGCACCCACAGGGTACACCTGATCAAGAAAGTGAATATTTACTGTCAATATTACAAAGAACTCACGGTCCTCAAAAGCTGAAATATGGATTTTTCGACAACGAATCGAGAATAAGGAATTATCAGATTCAAAGTCTGGACACGCTATCCACTAGAACACACCCTGCCCAGAGCAGCTGTTACACAATTACTGGCACCATAAGGGTGTAAAGTACAAATAACAAGAACAGCCAATTGAAGATAACTAACATCATGTACTATAAAATATCATAAACTCAGGATAGTCGCTACACGTTAACTAACATCATTTACTATACAACACCATAAACTGAGTTTAGTCGCTACACGTTAACTAACATCATGTACTATACAACACCATAAACTCAGGAATAGTCGCTACACGTTAACTAACATCATTTACTATACAACATCCATTAGTACCCGGTTAAAGACCAACCCAAATCTCCATTAGTACCCGGTTAAAGACCAGCCCAAATCTCCAAAGCTGCTTCATATACATCACATTTTATTAGATTTAGAGAGGATAAAATTATTAACAGCGAATAACACAACTCATGATTCAATGATATCTAGTTATAATAGGTTCTGGTTTTCTGTTACATTGATTTATGACATTAGTTTGTTGGTAGAATTTATAAATTACTTCTATTTTGATCAAAACAGATCGATTATTTTTTAAGATTCCTGGCCTACTGCTGGTACAGAATTATTAATTATGAGTCTCATATTCAATTTGTAGTTAGTTATAGTATTGGAAACAGGGACAGTTCATAAAACATCAGTATAACGTATAATGATTATATGAAATTGAAACCTGTAGTGGCTAGGTTATTGATGTTTTACTAGAGTACGTTAGTAGCCTTAAAGCAATTATCCTGAGTTTCTAATGTTTTATAGGAAAGGATGTTAATAACCACAAAGTGGCTATCGTGGGTTTCTTAGGTTTTACAGTAAAGGATGTTAGTTAAGCTGTAATGATAACTCTGGGTTTCTTAGGTTTTATAGTAAATGATGTTAGTAAACCTGTAGTGAATATCCTGGGTTTCTGTTGTTTTGTAGTTAAGCTGTAGTGACTAACCTGGGTTTCTGATATTTTATATTATACGTTGTTAGCCCTGTAGTGACTATCCTGGGTTTCTGTTGTTTTATACTAAAGGGTGTTAGTTAACCTGTAGGGATTATCCTTGGTTTCTAATATTTTGCATTAAGCAATGTTAGTTAACCTGTAGTAACTATTATGGGTTTCTAAAGTTTTATAGTAAAGTATGTCAGTTAACCTGTAGTGACTATCCCGAGTTTATGGTGTTGTATAGTAAACTGTGTTAGTTAACGTGTAGCGACTATCCTTGGTTTCTTATGTTTTATAGTAAACTGTGTTAGTTAACGTGTAGCGACTATCCCGAGTTTATGGTGTTGTATAGTAAACTGTGTTAGTTAACGTTTAGCGACTATTCTAAGTTTATGGACCAGCCCAAATCTTCATTAGTATCCGGTTAAAGGCCAGCCCAAATCTCCATTAGTACCCGGTTAAAGACCAGCCCAAATCTCCATTAGAACCCGGTTAAAGACCAACCCAAATCTCCATTAGTACCCGGTTAAAGACCAGCCCAAATCTCCATTAGAACCCGGTTAAAGACCAACCCAAATCTCCATTAGAACCCGGTTAAAGATCAGCCCAAATCTCCATTAGTACTCGGTTAAAGACCAGCCCAAATCCAACAGTTTTAGCTATAATAGCTACGTAATAGATTAGCAACAGTTTTAGCTATAATAGCTACGTTTGAACTTTCTTTACACCGTTATTAAGCCTAACGATGGACATACGCCCGAAACATGGCGGAAATAAAAAAAAAGTGTTCAGATAATCGTGTGTCGTTAACTTTTTCAATAACTGGTTTTATAACAAAACATTGGCCTAGTGGTTAGGGCGCTCGACTCACAGTCTGCGAGTCGCGGGTTCGAATTCTCTTCACCGAACGGGCTCAACCCTTTCAGCCCTGGGAACGTTATGAAGTGACGGGTTAATCCGACTATTCGTTCGTAAAAGAGTAGCCCAAGTAGTTGACGGTGGGTGGTGTAGACTAGCTGCTTTCCCTTTAGTCTATCACTGCCAAAGCAGGGATGATTAGAGCAGATAGGCCTCGAATGGCTTTGCGAAAACTTCAAAGGAAACCAAAACCAAATAGTGAAATTCATGTCTCTAGTTTAAAAATATCAAAAACGCCGTGCTAGAAATATACGTCATTGATTTAGGCCATGAAGATTCGTGTTTACCTTATATTGGGATTAATTAGTTGAATCTATATCTTTATTCAGTTTATTCGTTATTGTATTGATATTACCTACTAAACATTTGAAGTCATTTTTTTCTTTATAGTTAGAAATATTGATCCCGCATGATCTTGACAGGCGGGAATTACAATCAGTCCTGGAGTCGTACACTGAGTAAGTAAACGTTATTATGTACCCTAAGCGCAATAATGAACTTGACTTAAGATATCACCGATAGATGGTAGCATATAAACTCAGTAATTTTCGTGTTTTTTCTTTCCCGCATATAACGTACGTTCAAAAATAAAGGCCCCCCAGTGGCACAGCGGCATATCTGTGGACTTACAACGTTAGAAACCGGGTTTCAATACCCGTGGTGGGCAGAACACAGATAGCCCTTTGTGTAGCTTTGTGCTTAACTACAAACAAACAAAGTAACAAGAGAAAAAAAAAGAGTAAAATTATAGTCTTTGTATGCGTCCTTATGTTTTTATTATAATTTATGGAATGGTGAATATTTGGATAACTATACAATATAGTAGCAAAACTACTCATAAAGGTTAAACAGAAATGATGAAATACTCCATTTCTCTCTAAAATGAATTTCTATGTCATTATTAATTATCATGTTTAAACTAATTTTAAATATTATTATTGTTGAGTTATACGCTTTTGAAGATTATTTTCGCATTATTAACTCTTAGTACCCGGTTAAAGACCAGCCCAAATCTCCATTAGAACTCGGTTAAAGACCAGCCCAAATCTTCATTAGTATCCGGTTAAAGACCAGCCCAAATCTCCATTAGTACCCGGTTAAAGACCAGCCCAAATCTCCATTAGAACCCGGTTAAAGCTAATCTATTACGTAGCTATTACAGCTAAAACTGTTGCTAATCTATTACGTAGCTATTATAGCTAAAACTGTTGATAATCTATTACCATGGATACATTCGTTCAACACACGTTAATTTAAGGTGCTCGTTTTGATAAGTTAGATTTTTATATTCTTCAAGAGACACGCGTTAATTTCACCTAAAAAAAAGAAATATTGTAGTCAACCTTGTTTAAATTGCTCCTTATATACCACAAACAATCTTTGTTTTTTATATACCGTAGAACAAGCATTGCTCCTTATATACCACAAACAATCTTTGTTTTTTATATACCGTAGAACAAGCATTGCTCCTTATATACCACAAACAATCTTTGTTTTTATATACCGTAGAACAAGCATTGCTCCTTATATACCACAAACAATCTTTGTTTTTTATATACCGTAGAACAAGCATTGTTTTTTATATACCATAGATCAAACATTGCTCCTTATATACCACAAACAATCTTTGTTTTTTATATACCGTAGAACAAGCATTGCTCCTTATATACCACAAACAATCTTTGTTCTTTGTATAACTAGAACAAGCATTGCTCCTTATATACCATAGAACACGTTTTGTTTCTTATATACCATAGAACAAACATTGTTCCTTATGTACCATAGAACACGTTTTGTTTCTTATATACCATAGAACAAACATTGCTCCTTATATACCATAGAACACGTTTTGTTTCTTATATACCACAGAACAATCTTGTTTTTTTATATATCCATAAAACAAGCATTGCTCCTTATATACCATAGAACAATCTTTGTTCTTTATATAACATAGAACACGTTTTGTTCCTTATATATCACAGAACAATCTTTGTTCGAAATAGACCAAAGCACTTTATAGCAGTTTTATATCACAACAAAAGGTTTTAGTCCAAGTTATTACAACTCTATTCTGTCAAATAAACTGGTTTACGTATGAGAAATGTTTATAAGCATTTATATTAGAACAGAGAGAGAAAGAAAAAAAGAGGTTTTATTAAGAGAAAATAGGCGCTACTTCTGTACCAGAATGGGCGAGAAGTAAAATCTGTTACAACCTTTACTTTACTATTAATGTTAACATTGTTCTGAACCCTGAACCAGAATGAAAGAGTTGTAGAATATGTTGCAACCTTTTCTTTACTATTAATGTTAACATTGTTCTGAACCCTGAACCAGAATGAAAGAGTTGTAGAATATGTTACAACCTTTACTTTACTATTAGTGTTAACATTATTCTGAACCCTGAACCAGAATGAAAGAGTTGTAGAATATGTTACAGCCTATACTTTACTATTAATGTTAACATTGTTCTGAACCCTGAACCAGAATGAAAGAGTTGTAGAATATGTTACAACCTTTACTTTACTATTAGACATTGAAACTTTTACATAA
>NW_013671189.1:17298-20700 GCF_000517525.1 Limulus polyphemus
AGCTCTTTGTGTAACTTTGTGCTTAACTTCAAACAAAACAAAACAAAAACTTCCCAGTAAAAAAATTCCTTTTTAATTTTGTTTTCAGTGAAGTATGAATACTACGATTGGTAATTACTTGCACAAACAGCCGCCCTTAGGGCGGAGTTTCTGCTGGCCAATTTAATTGAAAATTAGGCAAAAACCAAAAACTTTAATATTATGACTAATATTTTATTCGCAACATATTATGATGAAAAAAAAGGTTTTATACGACTATAACGAATAGCCAGCGAATTATTTTTTATCAGACAAAAAATGTGTTATTTGTTACACATAATATATTGACTCGCTGCTTTAATAGAAATGTGAAAAACACAAACGTTCATGTTATGTTTCAAGGAATACTCGAGCACTATAAATACAGCGATCTAGCTATACCACGGCTAGAAAGCAAGATGAATGGTAAGAGCAAGGATTTCTCTGAAGTTCAAAGCAGCGTTATAATGGGTGCCTAATAGAGACATGTTTATCAAAGATAGTTTCTTCGCACGGTTATTCAAATACTTCAACCATTTAGAACCTACCAACAGTGTCAACCAATCACTGCAATATATTAGACTGTGTCCTAATTGAGTCTTTCAAGAGTGGTCAGAATTCGCAAAAGAAAGAATGGTTTCAGTGGTGTTTAGACACAAAGGTGAACAGTGAATGACTGGTGTTGCGGTCTGATGAGTAAGAATAGCAGAACACCATATGAGACATTTGACCTTGTTTATACTGATCTAACAGGTGAGTCTTATGGAAGTGATGTAATGATTTAGGAAGCAATATTGGGGTAGGTGTTGGGTCGTTTGTTTCTTTAAAAGGGTGACATGGGCTCTTTCAAGACAACAATCCACTGTACATTTTTTATTCAGAGAGTACGACAGTGGCTTCAGTTATCATTATTGGCCAGTACTAACACAGAATATTAACAATGGCTTCAGTTATGATTCTCGTCCAATACTAATACTGAATATTAACAGTGGCTTCAGTTACCATTCTTGGCCATTATTAACACCGAATATCAGTAATGGCGTCAGTTACTTTTCGTGTCCAATACTAACACTGAATATCAACAATGGCTTTAGTTATCATTTTTGGCCAATACTAACACTGAATATCAGCAATGGCTTCAGTCACTTTTCGTGTCCAATACTAACACTGAATATCAGCAATGGCTTCAGTCACTTTTCGTGTCCAATACTAACACTGAATATCAACAATGGCTTTAGTTATCATTTGTGGCCAATACTAACACTGAATATCAGCAATGGCTTTAGTTATCATTCTTGGCCAGTACTAACACTGAATATCAACAATGGCTTTAGTTATCATTCTTGGCCAATACTAACACTGAATATCAACAATGGCTTTAGTTATCATTTTTGGCCAGTACTAACACTGAATATCAGGCAGGCGGTAGGACTGTCTGTTTAGGGATGGCTCGGATTGTTCGTCGAAATGGTATTTTAAATATCCTATTAATAGGTCATCAGAATTTTACAATATTATACACTGTTTCTTTTCATAACAATATACATGTAATGAATGAGTTACAACTTCTGTGAATGTCTATAAATATCATAGCAAAAAGTTTTAATTTCTTGTTATTCTTTCTTCTGCTTCCTTTTTATTACATGATAACTTACAAATCAGAACAATGGTGTCAACCAGTTTCATTGAGATGACATAGTTTCAAACGGAGTATCCGCTTTTGTAATTATTATTAACTAGTAGTAATGAAAAATCATACTTATAGTGTATTAAATAATGTTATCATTACCCCTTGTAGTTAGCTTTCTTTCAAGTATTTAGTGTTTCTTTAAAAAACTTAAGTACGGGAATTACCAGCCCAAAATAGATAAACAATAAATATTACAGTTGAAACCTCATTGTATTCAGAATTTGGTTATAAATACAACCTTCCTATGTCTATTGAAACACTACATTAAAAAAAACAAGTAAAAGAAACTTTTCAAAAAAAGCAAGTACATGATACAAATGCCATCCCTAATATGTTGTTTTAATTTCTTTTGAAGGATTGATATTAGCCATCCCTACATTTAATTCCTTTTTTTTTAAATCCTTCTTTACTTGTTAATACTGGCTTCAGTTATCATTTATGATCAGTACAATCAGTGAATCTAAATTCACATTAGCCATCTATCATCTTTGAACAAACTACCTACCACAATCCTCAAAAAAAGGGATTCAAGTTTAACATGATGTTACGTGGAAAGTAATGGAATCTGGACCACATCGAGCCCTTACTATTATTATTTCCTAAAATATGTTACAGCTCCCTGTTAAATGGGGTTCCAACTAAAGCGATTAATATAATATAACGACTTAGAAACTGAACTAAAAATTGGAGAGATTGCGCATGTGTAAAAACCTTTGAAACACACGTGTCGCTAACTTACTGATGTTACAACTTGTAACTGTATTTGGGAAACCTTTGAAACACACGTGTCGCTAGCTTACTGATGTTAAAACTTGTAACTGTATTTGGGAAAGTTTTTTGGATAGTTTCCATTAAATACTTCACATATTTCTAGTGTAAAAAGAAAGGTATTTTCTGTGTTTGTTTAATTGAGTTAGGGAAACCAACACCCTATCACACATACAAGCACATCTAATTAGTACAATGCAAGGCTATTCTGTAGTTTTGATCTAACTAGTTGTGTTTTTTTTTTCTTCAGCCCCTATATACGTAATGAACATCAGATGAAGTACAATGTTCTTATCCCTTATGTTAATATTCGGCAAAGAGTGATTCACTTGAAGAGACGAGGGAACGTTCCACTTGGATTTGCCATCAGGGGTGGTAAGTTATCCTTTTATGATATAATAACTAAGAAATAATTCTCTTATTAGTTTCTACTTTGGCCAAGAATCGCTAGTAATATTTATGAGTCACGAGGGTACACTTTAAATCAGAGGGGGGTAAACTTTACTATTTAAATAACGCTCTTATTATTCAGCGAAATATTATTTTAAATATCTCCTTAAAATAGGTCATCAGAATTTTACAATACTATATAGGGTTTCCTTTTATATCAATATGTATGTAATAAAAGAGTTACAACTTCTGGGTATGTCTATAAATATCATAATAAAAAATTTGAATTTCTTGTTACTCGTGGTGGGCAGAGCACAGATAGCCATTTGTGTAGCTTAGTGCATAATAACTAACAAACAAACTTAATGTTCTCTACCTTGAGCAATGGTCATTACTTATAGATTCGGCATGGCCAGGTGGTTAGGGCGCTCGACTCTTAATCTGAGGGTCGGGGGTTCGAATCCCCATCACACCAAACATGCTCACCCTTTCAGCCGTGGGGGCGTTATAATGTAGATGGTCAATCCCACTATTCG
>NW_013671189.1:20721-22528 GCF_000517525.1 Limulus polyphemus
CCAATACTAAGACTGAATATCAACAATGGCTTTAGTTATCATTTTTGGCCAATACTAACACTGAATATCAGCAATGGTTCAGTCACTTTTCGTGTCCAATACTAAGACTGAATATCAACAATGGCTTTAGTTATCATTTTTGGCCAATACTAACACTGAATATCAGCAATGGCTTCAGTTACTTTTCGTGTCCAATACTAACACTGAATATCAACAGTGGCTTTAGTTATCATTTTTGGCCAATACTAACACTGAATATCAACAATGGCTTTAATTATCATTTTTGGCCAATACTAACACTGAATATCAGCAATGGCTTCAGTCACTTTTCGTGTCCAATACTAACATTGAATATTAACGATGACTCCAGTTACCTTTCGTGTCCAACTAACACTGAATATCAGGCAGGCGGTAGGACTGTCTGTTTAGGGATGGCTCGGATTGTTCGTCGAAATGGTATTTTAAATATCCTATTAATAGGTCATCAGAATTTTACAATATTATACAGTGTTTCTTTTTATAACAATATACATGTAATGAATGAGTTACAACTTCTGTAAATGTCTATAAATATCATAGCAAAAAGTTTTAATTTCTTGTTATTCTTTCTTCTGCTTCTTTTTTTATTACATGATAACTCACAAATCAGAACAATGGTGTCAACCAGTTTCATTGAGATGACATAGTTTCAAACGGAGTATCCGCTTTTGTAATTATTATTAACCAGTAGTAATAAACAAAAATCATAATTATAGTGTATTAAATAATGTTATGTGTCCCTATAGCGCAGTGGAGAGCGCATTGGATTTATAATCTAAAGGTACTGGGTTCGTTCCCCGGCAGGGATGCCACCACCTTTGCCTGGTCCCAAGTCCCAACTCCGCCCCGTAAAAACCAACCTGCTAAAAAATTACTGCAACAACAACTTCCGTCGGCGAGGTGTTGTTGGGGCCCTATGCTCCAGTGGGATTATGCTACAGGGATTATTATTTATATTTAAATAATGTTATCATTACCCCTTTTTTTCAAATATTTAGTGTTTCTTTAAAAAGCTTAAGTACAGGAAGTACCAGCCCAAAATAGATAAACAATAAATATTACAGTTGAAACCTCATTGTTTTTTAGAATTTGGTTATAAATACAACCTTCCTATGTCTATTGAAACACTGCATTAAAAAAAAAACAAGTAAAAAAAAGTTTCAAAAAAGCAAGTATATGATACATATGACATCCCTAATATCTTGTTTTCATTTTTTTGAAGGATTGATATTAGCGATCCCTACATTTAAAAATCCTTCTTTACTTGTTAATACTGGCTTCAGTTATCATTTATGATCAGTACAATCAGTGAATCTAAATTCAATTGAGCATTTTCGGGATGCTCTACGAAATTCACATTAGCCATCTATCATCTTTGAACAAACTACCTACCACAATCCTCAAAAAAAGGGATTCAAGTTTAACATGATGTTACGTAGAAAGTAATGGAATCTGGACCACACCGAGCCCTTACTATTATTATTTGGCAAAATATGTTACAGCTCTCTGTTAAATGGGGTTCCAACTAAAGCGATTAATATAATATAACGACTTAGAAACTGAACTAAAAATTGGAGAGATTGCGCATGTGCAAAACTTTTGAAACACACGTGTCGCTAGCTTACTGATGTTAAAACTTGTAACTGTATTTGGGAAACCTTTGAAACACACGTGTCGCTAGCTTAGTGATGTTAAAACTTGTAACTGTATTTGGGAAACCTTTGAAACACACGTGTCGCTAGCTTAGTGATGTTAAAACTTGTAACTG
>NW_013671189.1:23705-40539 GCF_000517525.1 Limulus polyphemus
TAAATCTCTTCCAAACCAAGTTTATCATTAAAACAAACTATCTAAATCTCTTCCAAACCAAGTTTATCATTAAAACAAACTATCTAAATCTCTTCCAAGCCAAGTTTACCACCAAACTGATGTGTACACAAATACAAATTTGTCTGTGTATCTGGAGCCTGGTGTGACCAGTAGTTAGCATGTTTGAAGTCCAGGTTCAAACCGTGATATGTCGCTGAACCAGAACGCACACCTGCATTTATAGCTCTGGCAGCATTATAATTGTAACAGTCGTTCCTGCTGCTTGGTTAAGAGTAGACTTGTAAACATCGGACGCTATTGACTGGTCACTATTCTTTTTGCCAGTAGTTCTAAATTAGGAAGTAGACTTGACATAAGTAAGTGATAATAAAGAATAAATTGACTCGTCTAAATGAAAACTTTTTTTAGTTTGCTTTGTGTGCGACTTTTCAAGCAGACGCCCTCCGTCAGGTGTTAAAGACCGTGTTACAATTGAATTAGCTCTGAGCATTTGTTTGTTTCTTGTTAAACACAAAACTGCACACTGGGTTATCCGCGCGTTGCCCATCACGGCTATCGAAATCCGTCATAAGTCTTCAGACTTACCGCTGAAAGGGAGGGGGGACAAGAAAGACTATACGTGTGATTTTACTGCATTATCAGCTATTAGGATTACAATGGTATTTAAGTCATGTTATTAACTGTTCAGCAGAAGAATTACTATTATTATAGATGGCGCTATAAAAAACATGTACTGAGAGAACTGCAAAATTATAATTATATTTTGATTATTAAATGTAAGAAAAGTAGGGGTGGGCTGTTTATACCTAGGAATAAGGGTAAGGATGAATGTCTTGAAGTAGAGGTGATTATCCAAAACTTGTAATCATGGGTATCGAACTTTATAATATACACTCAACATTTAGTAGGTTGAAATAAATACGGGCACGTCGTGTAGGTGTAGAATAAATACCATGAGTTGGATACGAATTAATGAGCAATATACTTCCAGGTTGGAGACCAAATAATAGCCATCAACGGTTATAGCATTGAGCAAGCGATTCACGACGAAGTATTGACCTTACTCCGAGACAGGAATGGTGTCATTCTTAAGGTTAAAAGTAAGATTGCTTGAAATAATGTGCCTAGAGAACCAGTCATTCTTAAGGTTAAAAGTAAGACTGCTTGAAGTAATGTCTATAGAAAACCAGTCATTCTTAAGGTTAAAAGTAAGATTGTGTGTGTAGAAAACCAGTCATTCTTAAGGTTAAAAGTAAGACTACTTGGAGTGATGTGTGTAGAAAACCAGTCATTCTTAAGGTTAAAAGTAAGACTGCTTGAAGTAATGTGTTTAGAAAACTAGTCATTCTTAAAGTTAAAAGTAAGACTGCTTGAAGTAATGTGTTTAGAAAACTAGTCATTCTTAAGGTTAAAAGTAAGACTGCTTGAAGTAATGTGTTTAGAAAACTAGTCATTCTTAAAGTTAAAAGTAAGACTGCTTGAAGTATTATGTTTAGAAAACTAGTCATTCTTAAGGTTAAAAGTAAGACTACTTGGAGTAATGTGTGTAGAAAACCAGTCATTCTTAAGGTTAAAAGTAAGACTGCTTAAAGTAATGTGCCTAGAAAACCAGTCATCCTTAAGGTTAAAAGTAAGACTGCTTGAAGTAACGTGTATAGAAAACTAGTCATTCTTAAGGTTAAAAAGTAAGATTGCTTGAAATAATGTGCCTAGAGAACCAGTTGTTCCTAAAATAGTAAAATTTCTCGATGTAAAGGAATACAGAAAAATATAATTGATTCTTGAAACCGTCGGTACTTGGTGAAACTCAAAAGTTACAGAACTGAAGTAAAATAAGACAAATTGTACGTTTCACAAATACATCATTTATTCTGACCATGCCAGTAAAGGCATCATCAGGTCGTGATAAATTATGTAATTGTGAAACGTACAATTGTCTTGTTTTCCCCCAATTCTGTAATACAGAAAAATAATGTTTTTGATTCTGAATTTCAGCTTAGAAGATTATTGTACATAGTCAAACTAATCGATACTGTATAAATAACCAAATCAATCATTGAATGTGTTGGTAATCTCCAGCCTATTTTATCCAGCTATGAAGAATGATGAAAAGCTAAATAACGTTCTTTTTTCTTCTCTTGCAGCTATTGCAGATAGCTCCGTGAAAGAGTGAGTAGAGTAACGTGGATGTTTTTTATTTATTACTCTTTCAAAACATTAATTGTAAAAATAGTCTCATTATTTTTTCTGGTTATGATGTTGCACTCTTTCTCCTTTCAGCACAAATGTAAGTTATTGAGTCTTTGTGAAATCCTCTTTTTTTAGCCACCAAAAGATTTTCTGTGTTTTTACTATATCTTAACCTCTAACTATTATATATACTTCTTTACAAGTCCATTTGACCTTCAAAGCTCAAAGTTCATTTGGTCTTACAATTCAATTGAAAATCACTTTTAACTGAAGATGAACTTCGTTTCTTTATCAGATTAAATGTTTTGTACCGTGGTCAGACTTCGTACATTAAACGTTTTGTACCGTGCTCAGACTTCACACATTAATTAAACTTATTTTTTGTTACAATTTTATATTAAAATAAATAAAATTGAAAAAAAATCGGACAACAAAATACACAAACATGGTTCCCCTGCTGGCACAGCAGTAAGTCTACGGACTTACAACGCTCAAATCAGGGTTTGATTCCCCTCGGTAGACACAGCAGATAGCTCGATGTGACTTTGCTATAAGAAAATCACAGACAGACACACACACACATGGAGTTAGTGTTGACAACCTGTGATTTGTTTAAACGTAAATTGTACTAAAGCTTTTTTCTCCGTATTTTGCCAGTTATTCTCCTACGTTGATGACAAACATGAAATCGAAGTCCAGAAGATCTGGTTTCAGTCAAACATTGCATCAAAAATACAGCAACTCAGACACTTTGTTTAATGATAAAACACTTGCAGAAGCAATGCCAATTAATGGAGATCACGAGGGTCAGCCAAATTCCGAACAGATCGACTCGAACGATGAGGCTCACGAATCATCAAGAGGAGAAAGAAAGGATCATGAAACATTAGGAGAAGAGAACAAAGATGAAATTGAAGGTCATGATCCATCAGGAGCTGAAATCAATGTTCACAAACCACCAAGAGAAGAAAACAACAGTATATATCAGTGGTTGAAATGTGTGCCTGTAGATGTATCTAATGATGAACTCCAACCCACCATTGGTTCCACGGTCCCAGAAGAGAAGAAGTCTACTTCTCATCCATTTAAAGACGAAACGTCAGAGGCAAAATGTGATCCAGATCAAATATCAGCATCAAAGCCAAAATGTGATCCAGATCAAATATCAACATCCGAGCCAAAATGTGATCCAGATCAAACATCAGATCCAAAATGTGATCCGGATCAAACATCAGATTCAAAATGTGATCCAGATCAAACATCAACATCAGAGCCAAAATATGATCCAGATCAATCATCAACATCTACGCAACATCCAGCTCTGGAAAAGTAATCCCTCTTTCGCTCTCTGCTTGTATACTTAATAAAAATAGGTAAAATCTGGATAGTTTACAAATATCAGTAAAATGACATTACTAGTTATTTTGTTGAAAAGTTGTGAATAATATTTTTTTACACCGATGACTAACTTTAAGTTCGGGCCATCTACAATTTCTTTCCCCGCCAGAAGGCTGAGGTGTTTCATTTTTTTTTTCCGCAGGAAGCCGAAAGATGACCAAGAAGACACAGCCGGAATCACTTCCGATACATCTACAAATACTTCTGGACTGTCAGTGAATGTAAGTAGTTAAAGTACAGTTTCTCTACTTAAGATTATTTATTGCTAAGAAAACAGACGTGGATATATGTCACGAACGATCTGAATTATCGTTTAGAATATGGGTATATTTATGAACTTTTTGAAATTTGTTCAGGAAGTTTTAGAGACTGCACAAATGAAACTTGACATGTTGTGTTCGGAGCAGTCAACACTTTCCTCAATATATTCACGGAGAAATTTTTAGTGCAAAATACTTTATTAAAAATTACAATGTTATGTCTACAAATGCCTCTTAATGCTTACTAAAACCTTGCGAATTTTCGTGAACATAAAAGAAACATACTGAAAGGGTACTTATTGCTGAGAAACCAGATATGGATAAATATCGTGAACGATCGTCAGCAACAAAATGTCATTCCTTAAAGTACAGTCTTGGCCAAAATGTTTGCATATTTTTTAACAAGTAAGATCATTATTATTAAGGTGGAATACAAATACATTTAGTGCTGTCAAACTGAGAAATGTATGTTATATTAAACATCTACAAGTATAATTTGTATAATAAAACAGGTTCTATTGACATCATGAACGATTTATTAAAGAAGCAAACAATTTTATCAGATTCCTGTGCAAAGGTGTATAATTCAACATTTCAATTATCACAACAAAACCTTACCAAAACATATATAATAACAAAATATAACACTAAATTATTATAAATAGCGTCTGTTACCTTATAACAGTTCATATTAAACGTTCAGTATTGGGTTGGTCTTCCTCGTACTCTAATAACCTCTGCAAGGCGATATGGCATGCTGTCGATGAGGTTATTGATGTAATCCACCGTGATTTTATCTCAACTTGTCACTAGAAGGCACTTTAACTTGGCTACAGTAAATGGATTAGAGTCGTGGTTAGCAATTTTCCTGCTCAATTGCCAAACCTTGCACTAGTATTTGGATTTGGCAGAAATATAGTCTCCATGTGATATATGTAGGAGGTGCCATTGACGTTTCCCTGTAGGATATGAAGAGCAATTTTTCCACCTTGGTTAAACGGTGCCCAAACATGTACTGCAGCACCTCCTATGTGTTCCATGTGGAAAAGACAGTTTTCCCTCATCTGTTATCCAGGCAAACAACAAACACGAATCCCACCATCAGCTTTAAAAAGCCAGAAACAAGACTTATCTGAAAAGATGACATGTTCCAGTGTCTTAACTGTAAGTTGGGCATGCTACCTTGCCTAATTAGCATGGTGGCGGCGGTTAATTCTGGTTGATATCGAATTGCAAACAGCCCATCTTGCAAAATAACCTTGTTAGGTCAGTCTCCTGTTCACTGTGCTTCTGAATACCCTGGAATGAATGTGTTCATGCCATTGCTGTCATAAGGTGTTGCAAGATATATTTCAACCTTGATGTGCTAACATGATCAAAACACGGTCATCTCGGGCAGTAGTTTTGCGGCGTCTACCTGTAGACTTTCCTGGAACAACGTTTCCTGTAGTCCGATGACGTTTCAGGATTCTGGATACAGTACACTGGGGGTACCCTACTGCTCTGGCGATGTCCATTTGCTTCATCCCATTTCTGGACAGTGAAACAATTTGACGCCCTATAACTTCTGATACGTGACGAGGCATAACTCTACACCAAGTACAGAGAAATTTTCTGAATAAAGCATTGATCTGTTTCGAAAACGATAGTATCAAAAGCACACCTTTTTATATGCGTTTTTACGAAGAAATGCTCAAAACAACTTGTACAGACCAGAATAACAACTCTTGCATGTCTGTCCGATCGTAAACTACCTTACCTGTTATTACTCGGGCATTTACTCAATGACTACTTCATGCATTTAGATAATAACACCAGTATAGAACAGCATGCAAACATTTTGGCCAAGACAGACTTTATGTGTATCTCGATGGTTCAACAGTAAGCTTAAGAGCATATAACTCTAAAATTCAGGGTTCGATCACTGTGATGGGCACAGCGCAGATAACCATTATACAAATTTGTAATAAAACAACAACAAAGAAAGAAACATAGTGTCTGTCCATCAAGCTATCACAATTTCTGAAATGGGAATCGTCTTACTTATTCTATCATCAGTTTCAAGAAGTTAAGCATATCACTGAAGACCACGTTGTTCTGAAATTTCAACAGTTCAATTTGATATAAAAGGAGCATCCCTTGTTGTAGTGTCAACAGTCCAATTTGATATAAAAGGAGCATTCCTTGTTGTAGTTTCAACAATCCAATTTGATATAAAAGGAGCATCCCTTGTTGTAGTTTCAACAGTCCAATTTGATATAAAAGGAGCATCCCTTGTTGTAGTTTCAACAGTCCCATTTGATATAAAAGGAGCATCCCTTGTTGTTGTTTCAACAGTCCAATTTGATATAAAAGGAGCATCCCTTGTTGTAGTTTCAACAATCCAATTTGATATAAAAGGAGCATCCCTTGTTATAGTTTCAACAGCCCAATTTGATATAAAAGGAGTATCCCTTGTTGTAGTTTCAACAGTCCAATTTGATATAAAAGGAGTATCCCTTGTTGTAGTTTCAACAGCCCAATTTGGTGTTAAAGATGAATCCCTTGTAGCAGTTTCAACTGTTCAAGTTAATACAAAGGTATATCCCTTACAGCAATTTCAACTGTTCAGTTTGATACAAAAGGAGTATCCCTTGTTGTAGTTTCAGTTGTTCATTTTGATATGAAAGGAATTTGTTTGCTGTGGTTTTGGTTTGGAATCTCATGCTAGTACTGAAAGATAATTTTGACATTTAAATCTCGCAACATAATAATTGTTTTGATAACTTAACGTGAAGTTCTGTACTCGAAAGAACCATTTTTAATGTGTATTTTATCCTACAAAACTTAAAATCTGTTCCAGTCTTCTATTACAAATTTAAATAATCTATTCATTACCTATGATAACGATGTGTGCTTTCGTTTATTATCAACAAATTTATATTCCGAGATATGAGAAAAAAAATGATTTAAAAAAAAATGAAAAAAAATACTAATATACTTTCTCTCACTACAGCTTCACTTTACCATTCACAACCAAAACGATCATCTTGGGAGCTTCCACACACCATAAAATATAGTGTTGATCCTTCAACTACGACCTTTCAGTTTACTTTATCAGTTTTCTTTATTGTGTGTTTGCTGATCTACAACTACAATCATCTGGTTTATTTTACTAGTTCTCTTTATTGTTTGGATCAACAGCATTCACCATCAATTACTCTTGCATGACCAAACAGTGAAACTTGACCATAACTCTTATAACCGTCCATAGAGCCAGAGTGTTTGTTTGTAGTTAAGCACAAAGCTACACAATGGGCTAGCTGTGCTGGGCCTAACATGTGTATCGAAACCTAGTTTTTTATCATTATAAGCCACCAGACGTACTGCTGTGCCACTGGGTGGGATTCAAAGTGTGTTATTAATTTTGTTTTTTTTCTAACAGTTTTAAGTTGTTTCTTTATTGCATAATTTATATTAATTCGGGTAAATTAACACTATTCAATAGACTATCAGCTAAAAATCAGGGTCAGTTATGCACAGGTAGCTCCTGTGCAGGTATTTCCTTCAAGAGTTTGGCGCCTTCTAATATATTGTTGGTAAATTACCTCTGTTTGAGGTTCTTTACTCAGGTATTTCGAAACTCGCCCCAATTAAGTTATTAATTTAAGTCCCTCTAATTTAAAGAAATGGAGTATAAGTGTTATAAAATGACCGATAGTTCAAGTTTCTTGAGATTTGAAATAATAATAGTGTTTACTGCTCTATGTTAACTCATGTTTACGATTATGACATCTGTAATGAAGTAAAGGACAAATGCAGAATAACTTTTTTCTCAATCTTATAGAAAAGTCTTGATTCAGAAACACAAAGTCTAGAAGGAAAAGGCGACACGCACATTTGTATTCCTTCCACTGGGATTGGATGGAGGTAAGCAACATAAATAGTGAAATTTAATAACACTGCTTCCATTGGGATAGGATGGAGGTAAGTACTGGTTATTGAAATTAACGTTTCTTTCACTGATTAGATGGAGGTAAGCATCTGAATAGTGAAATAAATAACACTGCTTCCATTGGGATAGGATGGAGGTAAGTACTGGTTATTGAAATTAACGTTTCTTTCACTGATTAGATGGAGGTAAGCATCTGAATAGTGAAATTTAACATTTCTTCTACTGGAACTGAATGGAGGTAAACATCTAGATACTGAAATCTAAAACGTTTCTTCAACTGGGATTGAATGTAGGTAAACATCTAGATACTGAAATCTAAAACGTTTCTTCCACTGGGATTGAATGGAGGTAAACACGTAGATACTGAAATTTAATAACGTTTCTTCCACTGGAACTCAGTAGAAGTAAACACCTAGATACTGAAATTTAATAACGTTTCTTCCACTGGAACTCAGTAGAAGTAAACACCTAGATACTGAAATTTAATAACGTTTCTTCCACTTGAACTGGTCAATAGTAGATTTCTGTATACATAAACCACACTGAGTTGGTGAGCGAAGGTTTTTTTGTTTGATTCAAGGAAACCAAAAAGATTAGCATTAACCATTCTCTCCAAAACTTTACAGAGACAGCTAGACAAAAACCATAGGAATCACGGATCCTTCTCAGGTTTAGAAAAGGGATGATAAAAGTCTGACGCCATGCATCTGTAAAATCCTTGTTATGCAAAATCCAATGCTAAACAACTAAGAAAAAGACCAGGAGTGGAAGCAAAGACATAACACAGCATATTATAATGAATATAATCTGGTCCAACAGATGTATTACCAAACCTGTTTAGAGAAATTTTACGTTACATCAAAGTGGTCGATTACATTTAAATAGATGATCATGCCAAAAATAAAGCGGTGCTCTTTCAGCCCTTGTCCAGATGACCAAGGAAGAAGGGTAAGAGGTGAATATATTGGAATTGTGAGAAATGCAATACCCTGTAAATCAGCAATCTGTTGGGCATTGAGTTGCAAGATCGAATAACGATGTGAGGTATGCTTCTCATTCATCTTTTGAATTATATCTCAAACGACTTTGAACCTAGTGGCGGAAAAGCTACTTGGAGTGAAATTAATCCAAGATGTATTCTAGTTTAAACGTTTGACCTTCCAAGCATGAGAATGAGCCTGTTGAAAAGCCACGTGATTGGGAAGAGTGAGATATCTGCAGAAGATATCCTAGACCCATTTTGGAGCCTTCCTTGCCAGTTGGCACTCAGGAGTCTTCCATGAACGAGGATGCCATTGGGAATATCTCGAGCTTTTAGGGATTGAAAAACAGTTGCTTGAGCAATATAATCAGGCACTGGCTCCATGCAGTCATTAACAGAGGGTAGATTAGTGACAACAAGATAAACCTCTGAGAGAGTGATGAAGGAAGGCCAATTAGCCCTCTTCAGCTTTTACTATGGCACATGAGTTAGATGATATTGACTGTGACCAATCACTCTCAGAATGATGTGAAAATTATCACTGCCTCAGGGATCCTTGTCCATCTTCCAAGAAAAACAGGAAAGAACAGAAAGATTATTAATCACTAGATCTACTGCAGTAAAGACTGACCTAGAGCATGGAAATAAGTAGATAATCAAGTACGAAGTAATAAACGTTGTGATCTGAGAGCATATGCTTGACAAAATAACTCCTCTCATCAATACCTGCGCCACATCAGAGTGGGTCATGTTCTTCATTAAAGTCTCCAAGGATGAAGAAGGGTGATAAGATCATCAAGGTTTGCGTGATCAAAATTCTTTTCTAGTTATAGGTAAAGTGAACAAACTGTGATGGTACAACCAATAGAGACACAGATAGGTAAAGCAAACAAACTGAGGTGGTACAACCAATAGAGACACAGATAGGTAAAGCAAACAAACTGAGGTGGTACAACCAATAGAGACACAGATAGGTAAAGTGAACAAACTGTGATGGTACAACCAATAGAGACACAGATAGGTAAAGCAAACAAACTGAGGTGGTACAACCAATAGAGACACAGATAGGTAAAGCGAACAAACTGTGATGGTACAACCAATAGAGACACAGATAGGTAAAGCAAACAAACTGAGGTGGTACAACCAATAGAGACACAGATAGGTAAAGCAAACAAACTGTGATGGTACAACCAATAGAGACACAGATAGGTAAAGCAAACAAACTGTGGTGGTACAATCAATAGAGGCACAGATGTTAACATCCTTCAGTGGTTTATTGATGGAGTAGAGTCATAGGGTGTGCATGCTAATATGTCAGCAGCAACATAACACCTCTAAGATCCACCCATTACACATCCTGTCTTTCCTGTATAAGGAAAACTGCTGAGTGTTAACATTATCAGTAGTTCCAGGAATGCATCCTTTAAGAGATACACAAAAAATGGTAAGAATCAATCAATCTAAATTAGAGCATAAACCTCGACAGTACCGTGTATCAGAATAGCCACTTGTATCTAGAGTGTGTTGGAGATCTAGGTGGGAAGTCTTTACATTTTGATTTATTACCATTTTGTTGTTCTTTACTTGTAGTAGGATCATTGACCTCATGGATCCTGTTTGAATCAAAGAGGTGAGTAGCCATCAGACGAATGTGATTCTAGTGATTGAGGCTGGACTGCATAATGTTCCTTTACTTCAGAGCTAATGGAAGTGGACCTCACCACTCACTGTTATCAGAGGTGGGAACACAGAAGGGAGTAGACGTGGACTGTCTACTTGTTTATCCAAAAAGCCCCTAACGTGGTTAGAGAAACACTTTGCAAGTGAAGATAAGAGATCTGTGTGCACCCCTACTGTAGTAGTCAAACAGCATGCAGTAGCATAAGTCCATGTTGTAAAAAAGTGTTACCAATTTTCTCACCTAAGGATATGAAATGTTGATAGTCTTTACTACTGTACATTTTTCTCCTCCATCCATTTGGGCATGCTTGAAAGTATGAGGGATGGAAACCAAAGAAGTTAACACAACACGAGTCGCTGACACTGATATCTGTACTGATATTTGCCATAACATGAGCACGTGTTAAAGGCCCACAGCAAGATATTTTGACGTTGGAAACAACATGGGGAGTATGTCCCCAATGGACTTTAACCTCAAAAGTTTGCCATCTTTTGATCAGAATGTTTTAACCAATATGTCTCCACATCTTAATTTCTTAGTTAACCTCAGAGAGCTGGCAAGCCCTTCTAATCCATCTTGGATGAAAAGGGAAGACATCCAACTAAGAGATTTTTCTGAAATTGAATGAGAAATAAGAAAAAGAGTTACAGGAACTTCAGGAGGTAGAAACTGTGTTGTATCAAAGTCTTTGAGGTACAGGAACTTCAGGAGGTAGAAACTGTGTTGTATCAAAGTCTTTGAGGTACAGGAACTTCAGGAGGTAGAAACTGTGTTGTATCAAAGTGTTTTGTATGCCACATTTTTTTGTCAATTATTGTTTTTTTTTGTATTCTCATTATTTTGGGTCTCTATAACAAAGAAAAGAGCTTCAGTACAAACTGACTCCACTGACCATGGAGTCCAACAAGGGAGCACCTTACACTGTTATATTCGGATAGTATAGCAACCCCAGGATATCATGTGTACTATATCCATACACCAGCACTGAACTTAACATTCACAACACCTGTTGAGAACATCTGACACTAGCCACAAAAGACAAACTGATTATCATTAGGGGGATACCCAAAGACCAATCCTGCAAGGTGGTGTATAGCAGTTACCTATACACCACTCAACTACCAGGATCTTCTACTCCCTTTCATGGGTCGTCAAGCACAGCAAACACGTGAGTGGATGTTCGGATTCCAGAGAATATTAAATATATAAACTGAGCCTCACCTGGTAGGTCGGTACCACGTGCAGGAATCCACATCGATGGGTCACGTATACATGACTGCTTGTTAGTAAGTGAAATTAAGGACTGGTTCACGTACACATGACTGCTTGTTAGTAAGTGAAATTAAGGACTGGTTCGTACGTACACATGACTGCTTGTTAGTAAGTGAAATTAAGGACTGGTTCGTACGTACACATGACTGATTGTTAGTAAGTGAAATTAAGGACTGGTTGACACGCCGCACACATGACTGATTGTTAGTAAGTGAAATTAAGGACTCGTTGTCACGTACACATGACTGATTGTTAGTAAGTGAAATTTAGGACTGGTTGTCATGTGTACATGACTGATTATTAGTAAGTGAAATTAAGGACCGGTTGATACGTACACATGACTGATTGTTAGTAAGTATAAGTAAGGACTGGTTGGCACGTACACATGACTGATTGTTAGTAAGAGAAATTAAGAACTGGTTGTCACGTACACATGACTGATTGTTAGTAAGATAAATTAAGGACTGGTTGTCACGTACACATGATTGATTGTTAGTAAGTGAAAGTAAGGACTTGTTGTCACGTGTACATGATTGATTGTTAGTAAGTGAAAGTAAGGACTTGTTGTCACGTGTATACATCGTGTTACTGTTGGTGGGTGGAATGTATTAAGGACTGGTTGTCACGTGTATACGTTGTGTTACTGTTGGTAAGTGGAATGTATTAAGGACTGGTTGTCACGTGTATACGTTGTGTTACTGTTGGTAAGTGGAATGTATTAAGGACTAGTTGTCACGTGTACATGCTGTGTTAGTGTTAGTGAGTTAAATGGGTTTAGGACTGGTTATCATGTTTTCATTTTTGTCTGGTTCTTAGTTATTGCAATTTATTTGGCGCTGGACTGTTTTACAGAAACACATTTCACAATTTCCACAAAAATGTCTCTCTCGACACATATATTAGTTGGATAGTTTTTAGTCTTATTCTTTTCTGTTGAAAAACAACTTTCCTGCGAAAGTTCAAGGTTCTTAAGGCTGTGGTCATTCATATCCGTTATCTGATCTCCAACTTGGACACCTGCTTTATCTGCCAAACCACCGGATACCACGGATCCGATAAAATAACCCGGCATCTCCGACGGTCCTTTTTTTAAACTGTAAAAAAAAAAAGAAGTTAAACTGGAAACAATCGGGCATGTTTTACGGAAGTTTTGAAAATTACTCATAAAACTATTCATTTTAAACTTATTTATAAGAAAAATGGTTCAGCAAGTTTTTCAATTAATTGAGATTATTAAGTTAATCTATAAGAAAAACACAGTCTCTGAGGTGACAATTGGACTGTTTTACAGAAACACAATTCACAATTGGACTGTTTTACAGAAACACATTTCACAATTGTTTCGGATATTCGAACAAAACTATACAACAACTACGTGCTCTTTAGTTGAACTGATAGACTAGAAAGACGGCAAATAGTCTAAAGTTATTCAACGTTAAGTCATGGGCCACTCTTGTGTTGTCGTATAGTCAGATTTAACCGCCATTCTTAAAGTGTAATCTCATATCCAGAACCCGGAGTGTATTTTTACAACAACGCGAACCATGAATACTCGTATCAACAATCTGGACAAATTGACCATTAGGCCCTGGCTGGCCTACAAACGATAATATATAATTTTTAATCATTTGCTGCTGGAAAAGTTAATTAAAACCAATCTGTAAGTCCTGTACTAGATATTGACAATAGTTCAGAAAATTAATGTTTGTTACAATGTTTTGTTTCCAATAATCGTATAATAGTAAGAAATTATGCTTTTCACTTGTGGGTTTAATAATCTAAGACCTTAAAAAACTGTCATGTAAAAACAAACAAACATTGAATAGACAAAAACACTATCAAGGTTCTTTCAGATTTCTCCAGAAGCGTAATGTTTTTGTCAGGAACAGAAATGGGTAAAGCTGGAAATATAAATATATATACTAGCACGTGTGTCTGTTTATATTGCCCAATGCTAATATTAAAACTTTTATGTAGACATAAACATTGAGATAATATATACCATTGATTTCCCCGAAAGGGGTCCGAAGGCTGCCTGGAGGGGTCACTTGTTTTAACCTCTCGCACCACTATACAGTGGTATGTTGTCTGTCAGTCAGTCACTAGACACTCAAATAACATCGCGTAGAGGACGCTTAATGTTACAATTTGTACTGTCGTGACGTCAGTAAAACGTGCGCACGCCATGAATCACGAGACGAATTATGCACTCTGTAGGCTACAACACAGCATGACATATGAACTTCAAAAGCAATAAATAAAAATATTTGTTACTCTTAATTTTGGTTTTATTTACTCTTGAACCAGAACACTTTCGTAGACCCCGCGGAAGTACATCGAGTTTTAGCAGACGATAAATAAATGAAAGTTTGCATTCTATGAATGATTAATTTTTTTACGATAGGGGGTTGAGCCTGGTCTAATAGTTAGCGTTCCGGGCTGAGAACTATAAGGTTCAAGGTGTTCGTGAGATGAAGCTGAATACGATCCGTAGTTTCACTTGTTATCACGTTTTTGAAATGACATTCAATCGCGATATTCGGTTAAGAACAGGAAGAGAGTTCTGCTGACAGGTTACCCCCCCCCCCCTCCTACAAGCGAATAGTTCGAAATTAAGGGACAGCTATATCTAAACAAATATAATGCAAGATATCTCTGCACTTGTGAAGGATCTGTAGTCACAAGGTTCCCACTAGATCGAAAGTTTTCATGGACTAGGTATGTCCACTTTTATATACTGTATATATGGCTTCAGACCAAGAAGGTTGGGACCCATGTGTCGCGTAAGGTGTCGTTGAAGTTAACAAGAGGAAATCTTGTAATTAATTCTCAAATCGGTCAAGAGATGGAGCTATGAGCTAAAAGCTTGTACTTGGAAAACCTCAGAACTATTTTATGAGCCACTATGCTGCGGCTAAAAATGCTAAATACCAAATTTTTTCTTTATGATACTACGTAGTATGGATTTATAAATATGTACCAGTGTTATTAGTAGGAAGTGACGTAATGAACTTGCGAATTATGTTACTAATTTCTTCGTTATGATAGAAATTTGTTGTTGTGATTTAGGTTTTAGCAGGAGTTTATTCTGTTGATTCATTAGGTTATGGACTTGGTAAGATCAAAGAAATCCATAAACTTGGTAGTGAAGAAAGGTGCAGGATTAGATCTGTTTCCCGAGGAGAAAGAGAAGCGCAGAAAGTTGACATTCCTGCCGATGGTTTGTGAAGAAGACATCCAGCAACAGACGTAAACGAAGCTTTTCTGACTAATATATTGTTCATCTTTGTTGGAATAAGGATCTCCACAATAAGATATTTTATGCATAAGTTTTCAATAAATTTCTATAGTCAGCAATATATTGAAAACTAACATATAAGCTAGTTTAAAGTTTGTAGTGAAAACTGGAGAGTTCTATTTACTTTTAAGAAGAGAAGTAAAAACGCGACCCATTACTCCAAAAAACTTAATTGGTTTTATTCAAACCAAGTTTCGTCATTACGGCTTCATCGGGGCAAACAAGATTCTTGATAACTGATTTGTTTGTTTTTGAATTTCGCGCAAAGCTACACGAGGGCTATCTGCGCTAGCCGTCCCTAATTTAGTAGTGTAAGACTAGAGAGAAGGCAGTTAGTCATCACCACCCACCGCCAACTCTTGGGCAACTCTTTTACCAACGAATAGTGGGATTGATCGTAACATGATAATGTCCCCACGGCTGAAAGGGCGAGCATGTTTGGTGGGGCGGGGATTCGAACCCGCGACCCGCAGATTGCGAGTCGAGCTACCTAACCACCTGATAATTGATATGGGTTTAGACAAAAGATTTACAAAGTGATTTATCAAGTGCTTTGTTTGCCCAGATGAAGCCGTAATTACGAAACGTCAGCTTAAATAAAGCCAATTATGTTTTCCGGAGTAATATATGGTGTTTTACTTCTCTTTTTACCTAACATGTAAACTATCTACATAATAGTGCAACCTTTCCTGTAAGGATATTTGAATTCTCAAGTTATCAATAAAAAAAGAACTGAACTTTTATTGTTAAAATAATCTGTTGAAATGATGTTTTATTATTATTTCTTATTAAAAGTTAGTAAGTATATTCTTGTAATAAAGCTGACCGAGAAGTAGCTGCATGTATTTTGAGTTAACTTATCAAAACTGTTAAACATTCATTTATAAACGTCAATGTTTTATGCTCAAGTACATATGGACATGTATAATGTTTATTTTGCTTTTTCTGATTTCCTGAAATGAACAGCGGTATAAATTCACCACGAACACCGATTAAGTAAAACACTAATAAGTACCTTCTTTCTTGAATATTCTCTTTGAGTATTATTTTATTAAAATATGTAGTTATAAGTAGGCTTGCTAACCCCCAGGATTCTCAAAAGAATTATATAAAGAAAAAAATAAAAAAGTTTCTTTAAATTTTTGATGCTTGCAAATAAAAAAACGCTTCAGTGTCACTCGACGAACGTGCAGCTCACGTTCCCATATTGAATTACGTAACGCACGAGGTCCTCGCGAGCATACTTCGTGAAAAATTATTATTATTATTATTCATTATCTTACCTAATCTTACCTTATCTGACCTAATTCCTATTTTTTATTTTAATTACTTTTATAACAATAAATGAAGAATACACATAAAAAACAAGAAATATAGTACTTACAGTAGCGTAGGGAAGGGGGCAGGGAGGGGTACTTGTCCCGGGCGCACTTCGAGCCACCATACACACTCCAACTCCACACCAGTGTTTATGCCCATCTTCAATATTCTATTTTACTTTTGAACAAAATATAAACATTAAGATTATAGCTTAAAATACGTGTTTCCTGTATTTGGCAGGCCTAAGAAATATGCTATCCAGCAACTCTCCAGCTAGGTTGTGTAGAAAGACTCTTTTCGTTTAAATAGTTTTGAATAACATGATTTATAACGCCTATTAAAAAGACTCTTTAGTAAAAATTTTTAATGTTTTAATGTTTTTGTGGAAAAAAATCCTACTTACTGGCGAAATTATATTCTTGATAAAACAACACAGTAATAGTACATTTTTTCAAAAAATGTTTGTTTGTTTGAAGCT
>NW_013671189.1:41408-46968 GCF_000517525.1 Limulus polyphemus
ATCAGATATGTGTGACAGACACACTCTTCCCTTGCTTTATTAGGACAGAAAAGCTACTATCAGATATGTGTGACAGACACACTCTTCCCTTGCTTTATTAGGACAGAAAAGCTACTATCAGACATGTGTGGCAGACACACTCTTCCCCTGCTTTATTAGGATAGAGAATGTACTATCAGATATGTGTGACAGACACACTCTTCCCTTGCTTTATTAGGACAGAAAAGCTACTATCAGACATGTGTGACAGACACACTCTTCCCCTGCTTTATTAGGACAGAGAAGCTACTATCAGACATGTGTGGCAGACACACTCTTCCCTTGCTTTATTAGGATAGAGAATGTACTATCAGACATGTGTGACAGACACACTCTTCCCTTGCTTTATTAGGACAGAGAATGTACTATCAGGCATGTGTAAGATACACACTTTTCTCTTGCTTTATTGTAACAGAGAGAAGATAAAACAAGTGATGAAGAGATCAGTCATCCGAGAAACATATCTCGTCGACGAAGTAGTTACATTCCACCTCCTCTCGTCAATCCCCACATGTTCGTCAACCCGACCACACCGAAGGTTTGTTGTGTTACGTTTATACTTATCGAGTTTCTCGTATTTCACCAAGAGGTTTGAAATGGAAGTAGGAGATTAAGGTGTGGGGTGTAGATACCAAAAGATTAGTTTAGAAAGTAAAAATATACGAGAGATTGGCGTTAAGGTATGTCGCTAGAAGTTTGAGAGTATTATTGAATAGGGTGGGAAAACTCGGCTATGGATTGGGGGAGTTAAGGATTAGATTAGAGAGTAAGATTATGGGAATGGAACGTTAAAAAATTAGGTTATCTAGAAAAAGGGAAAGGTGAAGATATTAAGTATGTGTTTATTAATTAGGAGAGGTTCTTAATGAGATTATTTGGTGTAACAGATAACAAATAGGGATTGGATGGTTAGGATATAAAGTATGGATTATACAGGGATTATATGATTAATAAAAAGAGTTAAAAATTTGAAGTAAGGATTACATGGTTAAGAGAGGAGTTAAATATTTAAAGAGTGGGATATTCAAGGATTACATCGTTAAGCCAGGAGTTAGTCATGGAAAGTTATAATTATACAAGGATTACATCGTTAAGCCAGGAGTTAGTCATGGAAAGTTATAATTATACAAGGATTAGATGGTTAAGACATAAGTTCGAGATTTAAAGTGAGAATTATAAAAGGATTACCTCGTTAAGATGGAAGTTAAAGATTTAAAGTGTGGGTTATTTAGGGATCACATAGTTAAGATAGAAGTTAAAGATTTAAAGTGTGGGTTATTTAGGGATCACATAGTTAAGATAGAAGTTAAAGATTTGAAGTGTGGGTTATTTAAGGATCACATAGTTAATACAGGGGTCAGATTTAAAGAATGGGTTATTTAAGGATCACATAGTTAATACAGGGGTCAGATTTAAAGAATGGGTTATACAATTACATGGTTAAGAAAGGTTATATAAGGTTATCTGGTTAAGACGAGCCTAGAGATTTAAAGTGAGGATTATAAAAATTATTGCATCGTTAAGACAGAAGTTAGAGATTTAATGCAAGTAAAAGATTATTACAAAGCTCGACAAGTTAGAAAGTACAATTGCTTGTTTAAAGTTGTTGTTGTTGGTTTTCTTACAGTCTCCACCCGAACACACGCATGGAACCAGAAAAATGTCTTCTGCCTCTTTGAAATCAACAACTTCTGTAGAACTTTTCCATATCACACCTCACTCGATGACCAGTGGACGGTCGAGCTCTTTTGAAGTTATGGAGGGTGATGAACCACCAATCACAGACAGTCGCGGCCCACAGCCCAAAATTCCGGAGACTTACTTTGATAAATACAAACGCAAGCCATTAGTAACAATAGGCACATATCGGTCACATAATCGTTTTCTCTCTCAAGAAAAGCCATCAAACGTGGAAGATACACGAAAGGAGAGTGAGTTTACGACAGTGGAGGAACAGAAGGATGAACAACAACGCCTGAGTTATAGTCCTGTCTTTAGAGATGAGAGATCTGACACCTCAACAAGACCAGACCCTGTAGCTGATATCTTAGCTTCGCCACTAACTAGTGATAAAAGCACACGTGACCACGAATTGCTTTTACCAACACCAGAGACCAAAAAACCAGAAACTGAACGAGGGAAACTGTTATCAACTTCAACGTCGCCAAACACCGCCATCACAGCTAACACACGAGAACAAAATCTTGAAAACAAACCATCACAGTCAACGCCGGCGTCGAACCTAGTTGGTTCAGTGCTGCCCTCTATGTTACCAATTCAAACTAAACCGATCTCGGTTAGGGAGAAAAAGACCTACTCAAACATTCCTGTTTCCTCACTTGAAGCTAAAGCTAGAAAATTTCAATTATCTCCAACACAATCGCAAAATGATGAAAGGAACAAATTACCACCATTTTCATCTTCGATTCACGTACCTTCATCACTTGGGGTTTATCAGAAACAAGCACCTAATAAGCCTAACCTGGTACGCCATTTCAACAAATCACTTTCTTCTACATTTTCTCAAAGTCAGGCTTCTAATCCGATACCAAAGTCGCCAGCAGGGAAGATTCCTCACAGCACCCTTACAGCTCGTCAAAGGTAAGATAAAGCACGTGTATTGACCCCGAGGTTTACTGTACGTCACCATGTTAACTGTGAAGTCCTGTTCTATATTTACTACCTTAAATACTGTTCAGAGTTCTCTTTTAGCTTATTTAAAGTCCTAGAGCTTCAAATCTCTGTGTTCCAGAGAGATACTGTTATATTACATTTGGCGCTGGGGGGTGGCCTAGACTAGCGTACCAGTCTGTGATTCTCAGAGTTCGTGGTTCGCGTCCCGTTGCTAAAAAATAGCGCCCGCCCCTTGAGACCGTAGGAGCTTTATAAAAATTAATGGTAAATCCTACTCTTCGGTCAGTGTAGCCCAAGAGTTAGTGGTGGATGCTGTTGATTAGCTTCCTTCTCTTTAGTCTATCAGCTCAAAGTTAAGGACGATTAGCGCAAGATTAGCTTTGAGCAAATGTCTGAAACAAATAAATGTCCTAAATAGTCGTTTTCTTAGTTATTATTTACAGGAAAACTTGATTCTATGACGGGTTTCGTGTTCACGATATGTGATCTAAACGCTCGACTGCCAAGCCTAATTCTATTTCTGAGAGAATATCAAGCTGTGTTGAAATAATTCTTCTATAGACGATGTGGTTTACGGAAATATTTGATTCTTTTCGTTTATGAATAAATTTTACATAATTGAGTTCATTTCACTGAAAGTCTTAAATCATTCCACATCGAGTTTCCTGTGATCAACCGGATTTTTTTACGATTAGTCTTGAATCGCCTATAAAGAATGTTCTGTGTTCAACCAGAATTTCTTACGTTCATTCTCCCCTAGTTCTATAATGAGTTTTCTGTGATCAACCAGACTTTCTGACGTTTAGTCATAAATAATTCCATAATGATTTTCCTTATTTCAACCAGAGTTTCTTACTTTCAGTCTTGAATCGTTCTGTAGAGAGTTCGTTTTTCGTTTTAGTGATAGTCATGAACTGTGTGAAATATAACTAGTCTTAATGTGAGGTAACATACACATACATATTTACTTCCGAGCCCTGAACTGGATGTACACACGTCGTAATATTAGTTCTGGTGTGTTTAAGTTTCCTTGATTTAGGAATAAGTCAAAGGGTGCTTTTTCTGTGTTCCAGCGGAAGTTATTTTTAACAAGTTACTTTTACAAGTCAGTTCTAGATTCCTGAAACATCTGTAAGTTCTCGAATCTCCATCGTTTACAATAATAATAATAAAAAAAAATCATTGTAGAAACGCATTAAAGCTACGTTCGTGTCTTATTACCGAAAATTATTCAATTCCAATGTATATAACTATTTTTTTTTGCCCCCACTGACTCAGCGGTATGTATGAAGGTTAATACCATTAACAATTGGGTTTCAATACTCGTGGTGGGCACAGAAAATATAGCCCATTGTGTACCTTTCTACTTGATGACAAACAAACAGTTTTTGTTTGTCATTACATATTGCTGTAAACCCTTTTCAAGATCTTTTTACGTATTTAATAATTTGTTTGAAGTTAAGCACAAAGCTGCACAATGGGCTATCTGTGCTCTGCCCACCACGGGTATCGAAAACCCGGTTTCTAGCGTTGTAAGTCCGCAGACATACCTCTGTGCCACTGGGGGTCACGTAATAATTATTAACTTTAAAACTCATGTTATATAACTAAATTCTTAAGCCTAGCACAAATTAGCAAGACATACAGTTGATCCTATCGACAATCACTTCTTGAAGGAGAAACACCTGAAGGCATAGTTGAATTTGCTACTATTGTTGCTTTGATTCTATTCATATTAATCTACAATTATTTATACTTAAATGCACGTTTTTTCCCCCTTATTTTAGTAAGAATTTTATCGAGAAACAACCGATTCCTTGGGGGAAAAGTGGGACGTCGTCAGTTCAGAAGAAAACAAGTCCACAATTGTCCGTGAGTAAAAAAACTCTTTAAATAGCTTGAAATGTTTATTTTTTAAATTGAAAATATTGTTAACACTTTGTTTTAGTTACACATTTATTAACTAGATGTTAGCTGAAAGTATAATTCTGACAATAGGCGTACATATTCTATTTTAGTTGCTTGCGAGATGTCGCTGGCAGTTTACTTAGCATTTCAAATCACGTACTTTTGTAATTAAAAATTATGTCATTTTTATATACGTATTATTTATTAAGTTTAAAGTTACTTTATAATAAAACTTAAAGAGTAGTTAGAAGTTACATTAACAATCTAAGTTGTTTAAATTAGGCCAAGTTAAAAAAACTAACATGTTTAACTTCCGGAGTTTTCGAAAAAAAGGAAGGAGGAGGTCCGTTGTTTTTTCAAAATGAACTCTTTTAAAGAAAGTTTGCACACTTTTTTCACATGATTGTTGCTTGTTTTCAAAGGATCCATGTCAGACAAAAATCTTCTTTGTTTCTTTTTTCATCAAAATAACAGAATTTATGACAAAGAAAAAGATCAAAATGAATCAACTGTGTTCATCTTATTGTTTATTCACAAGTCTTTGCTTTTTTTGTATGTTCGAAAAACGATAATTCAGTAATAGGAAAAAAAAAATTGCCCAAAAGTGGGGGAAGGTGGCTGCAAAAAACGAAGCAGGTGGGGACGCTAAACACACACGTACATATATGTACATCGAGTTTGTTGGTTTTTGTTATTTTTCTGTTTTAACTCGTACAATTTTCTCTATCGCTAGTTCAGCGAGGCAGAAACTGGTGGCAAAGAAGTTAAAACATTGGTTCTAAAAAAGGTGAGAGCAACTACTTGGTCTCTGTTTCATTTCTGTTAAACGTATATGATCAGTTGATTTTCTATATTTAGCTATCTTCCTCTGCTATTACCAAACGGCCTGCTAATGTGAGAATAAGATTATTGACAAAGTGCAGACTTTCTGTAGTTAATGTTTAAATAAGATTATTGACAAAGTGCAGACTTTCTGTAG
>NW_013671189.1:47968-50342 GCF_000517525.1 Limulus polyphemus
CAAAACCGTGACTAATTGCATGATCAGATTTATTGTTTTCTAATGCATTGCCCACTTTTGGCCTTTAAACCTTAAGTAATTGAACGGTTTGGCCTATTGTTTTCTAATGCATTGCCCACTTTTGGCTTTTAAACTGTAACTAACTGAACAGTTTGGCCTTCTGTTTTCTAACGCATCACCAGCTATTCTAATTTGAAACTGTAATTAACTGAACAGTTAGGTCTATTGTTTGCTGATGCATTCCCAACTTTTGGCGTTAAAACCGTGACTAATTGGATGGTTAGGCCTATTGATTTCAAATGCATTGCCAACTTTTAATGTTTAAACTGTAACTTTTATTGCATACCTTACCTTAACACATAGCACTGATGTTTTCACTTTAAACACATTATTCATTCGAACATTTGGGTTATCAAATAAATGTATAACTAATTTGAATTTATTTTTAAACTGACTTCTATGAAAATATTTATAAAGTATGGCAGCTGAGATAGTGAAAATTATTCATATATATATATATATATATTAAAATGTAAATTCAACTAGTTATTCACGAACTTTTTCTAAATATATATATATATAGTGTTTATATATGGTGTTTCTTATTGTCCTTTACTCACCACGGTTAACCTATAGTTGAATAATTGAGAAGAATATATTTATAGTATTAATCCATTCCGCTAATGTAAGAAGCCTACTTTTGTTCTTTCGACTTGTCTTGTCCAGGGTTACAATTGAGGAATTGGAACTTCCCGAAATCGGTGTAACTCAATGATAAGTGGTAAATCGAATGATAAATTAGGCTTCATATTTATTTAGTAATATTAACCTTACTGTTTGTTTATGATACAACCAGCATTTGATCTATGTACTCGACAGTTTTTCTTAGATCTACTTAATCAGTATAGATGACGCATCTTCGTGCAAACGATGAACATTCTTACACTCATTGACTGACTAGATATGCATAGTGGTCAAAATAATCTGAAATAAACATTATGCTTACAAATAACAGAAACTTAGTTATTTGTCAGGAAATAATCAAGTATTGTGTCTTGTTTTTCTAAGTTTAAATTGTAGCAATACGATATGGACAAAATTTAAATATTTCCTTTAATACAATTATTATTTAGCTAGAAAAACCACGTACATTGCTGCATCACCATTAGCGTAAGAAGTGTTCAGATGAGCTTCAGTAACGGTAGGAGTACGACTACCGTAAGGATTTCCTAGAGCCTTCCCCATTAAGGGATTTTTTGTATTGTACATCCTTTGTTGTTCCCACGAAGTTTGACGTTTCCTCAGTTTCCTGAAAGATCGGATTCCAACAGATAACACAGATTAGAACATCAGTTAGGTACAGAGAAATAACATAAGATCATAATTATTACACTCAACACAGATTAGAACATCTGTTAAGTAGAGAGAGATAATATAAGATCATAATTATTACACTCAACACAGATTAGAACATCAGTTAGGTACAGAGAAATAACATAAGATCATAATTATTACACTCAACACAGATTAGAACATCTGTTAAGTAGAGAGAGAAATAACACAAGATTATAATTTATACACTCGACACAGATTAGAACATCAGTTAGGTACAGAGAAATAACATATGATCATAATTGTTACACTCAACTCAGATTAGAACATTTGTTAAGTAGAGAGAGAAATAACACAAGATCATAACTAATACACTCGACACAGATTAGAACATCAGTTAGATACAGAGAAATAACATATGATCATAATTATTACACTCAACTCAGATTAGAACATCTGTTAAGTAGAGAGAGAAATAACACAAGATTAGAACATCAGTTAGGTACAGAGAAATAACATATGATCATAATTATTACACTCAACTCAGATTAGAACATCTGTTAAGTAGAGAGAGAAAACATAAGATCATGATTAATACACTCGACACAGATTAGAACATTAGTTAAGTACAGAGAGAGATAACATAAGATCATAATTATTACACTCAACACAGATTGGAACACCTGTTACGTAGAGAGAGATAACAAAGATCATAATTAATACACTCGACGCAGATTAGAACATTAGTTAAGTACAGAGAGATAATATAAGATCATAATAATTATTACACTCGACACAGATTAGAACATCTGTTAAGTAGAGAGAGACAACAATAGACCACAATTCTCACTTGGATAAATTATAATAAAGTATAAATTGACACGTCTAAATGAAAACTTTTTCCGATTTATGTTGTGCGACATTTGTCGCAGACGGCCTTCATCAGGCACTTAAAACCGTGTTACAATGGAATGAGGCTAGAAATAATCGTTAAAAGGTAAATTAATATAAAGATTCTAATTACACACGTTCAACGTGGAGC
>NW_013671189.1:51342-53561 GCF_000517525.1 Limulus polyphemus
TATAATTTCTGCTCTACTACCTCCCTGGTGGTATCTATAAGGACTATGTCATCTGCAAATAACATGTCCCAAGGTGCCGGTTCGATGATCCCTTGGCCCAGCACATCCATTATCTCGAAAACAGCCTATTATTTTATTATTTGGCGTATTTATGTGTATTATTTCTAAATCCAGTTTTGGTTGTTCTAATTTTTTTCCATATTCTTGTTGATTTCAATAATATCTATATGAATATAATAGTACTGTGTGTGGATGGATCTTCACCAAAATTGGCATGGAGGTTCATTATGTCCATGCGGGGGTACATAAACATTTTCAGTTTTGCTTTTTGCACCACTACCTCATCTCCTGTGGATGGATATTCACCAAATTTGGCATAAAGGTTTGTTGGGTCCATGCGGAGATACATGCAAATTTGCGGTTTCAAATTTTTATGTTTTGCAACTTTTATGGGCGTTTTTTTGCGGCTTTTTTTTGTTAAATTATATATAAGGGAAATAACGTTTCATGTCCTAAGATAACCTTTCACTAATCATGAATTTACATAACTTCCGTCTAGCTAGTTTAAGTGATAAGTTCAACATTGTTTTTATCAGTATTGTTGTCACGTTGAACGTGTGTAATTAGAACCTTTGTATCATTTGATATTTTAACGATTATGTCTAGCCTAAATCCATTGTAACACGGTCTTTAGCGCCTAACAAAGGGCGTCTGCTCGAAACGTCGCAAAAAATAAACTGGAAACGTTTTCATTTAGACGACTCAATTTATTCTTTAATAAAATTTCTCCAAGTTTTTCTTCTCGCGTCTTGCGAAATAACACTCAGCCCATAATTATCACAGTCGACACAGATTAGAACATTAGTAAAGCACATAGAGACAATATAAGACCACGGTTATCACACTCAAAACCAGACAGATTCCCGTGTCTTATCTTTATAAAAGAACTATGTCTTAATTTTATTTTTAAAAACTAATACACAAGTTTTTCCCAAGTGCTTCCTTTAGATTTGTTTAGAACTATTAATTTAACTGAGGCAGTCTTTGTGGTTTGAATGGTTACGTACGGCCATGAAGGGCTTGTTAAGTTACTTTTTTATATTATCTTCACTAGATATATGTTGCAAAGTTTAACAATTAACTGGTTTTTTCAACAATAATTGAAATATGTAAATATTCTTTGGTTTTGTACTGCGATTTTAAAAAAATCATTAAATCACAAGGATGTGGATTATTTACTTATTACAACACACGTGATACCATAATAAGTCAACAGATAGAATGAGTGGTGTGAGTTGCTAGACAGTGAAATGTAACTCACCGTTTCCGACAGGAAGAGCACAGAAGGGCTATTCCCAGGACGGCGCCCAAGGAAAATCACGCTACTAAGAGCTATGATAGCTATTTCTGTTGTTCCCATTTGGCTAATTTTCTCTTGCACAGAAACTTCCTGAATCCGTCGAATTTTGAAGTTGTCCAAGTAGGCATTAATTGCTTGGGAATTATCGCTAAAAGCTCTGTAAGAGTAACATAGTAGAAAAGTTAGATGCTATTTACAGTTATGAATGTTTAGGTCTTATAGGTTAAACAAAGTATTGTACTGTTTTAGTCAAACTAAGGGAAAAAATCGTTTTAAAGCAACATGTGAAACTACTAGACCTATGTTTTACGGAGAAAAGTTCTATCTTAAGTGAATCACACTTTTTCCAATTAAATATTTAAATAGCATTTGAATAAAATGATTTCATATAAAACTAATGTTACGTGTCTTAGTCTAGTATAAAAACGATCTTTTAGTTTAAGATCAAGAAACATAAACTGTAGTCTCATCAGGAAAGTGTACTTACTTTTAGTTTAAGATCAAGAAACATAAACTGTAGTTTCATCAGGAAAGTGTACTTACTTATAGTTTAAGATCAAGAAACATAAACTGTAGTTTCATCAGGAAAGTGTACTTACTTTTAGTTTAAGATCAAAGATAAGAAACAGAAACTGTAGTCTCATCAGGAAAGTGTACTTACTTATAGTTTAAGATCAAGAAACATAAACTGTAGTTTCATCAAGAAAGTGTACTTACTTATAGTTTAAGATCAAGAAACAGAAACTGTAGTTTCATCAAGAAAGTGTACTTACTTATAGTTTAAAATCAAGAAACATAAACTGTAGTTTCATCAAGAAAGTGTATTTACTTTTAGTTTAAGGATCAAGAAACATAAACT
>NW_013671189.1:54561-67503 GCF_000517525.1 Limulus polyphemus
GTAGTTTCATCAGGAAAGTGTACTTACTTATAGTTTAAGATCAAGAAACATAAACTGTAGTTTCATCAGGAAAGTGTACTTACTTATAGTTTAAGATCAAGAAACAGAAACTGTAGTTTCATCAGGAAAGTGTACTTACTTTAGGAGGTCTTCGGTTTCAACGATCTTATTTGTTTCGTGATTAACTCCATAAACGTACAAATCAGTTCTGAAATAAAACAAACTCCATTAAAGAATGAGTATATATATACATATTAGCTGAATTATCCGTTCCTTGCACAGGTGTCCAAATTACTTGCAATAGGTATTTAAAAACACAATGAAATTTCTTTTAAGAACAGTTATTTAAAATAGTCAGTTTTCATAACATTTTTATTTTTATCTAAACCTTTAAATTTCAAAACAAAAATTACACAATTTGAATTGAAGCTTCTTGATATACCACATCGACTGTTGTTTCTTCTTCTGACAATATAAACAGGTTTTGATGAAATCCAACCCTTGAACATCCTACATAGAACTGACCATGTGAAAAGCAAGGCTGTGTTAGGAGCAATCTAGAAACCTTTGAAATTTGACCTTGTGCCTTATTAATTGACGTTGCAAAGCAAATTGTAACTGGGAATTGGAGCCTTTTAAATTCAAAGAGGTAATCACTTGGTAGCAAAGGAATTCTTGGAATGAAATTTTCACCTTTGGCATGACCAGATGATACAATAACATGTGACAGTAAAGTGTTAACAACTAAACTTGTGTCATTACATAATTTTGGAGGCTCAAGATTTCTCAACAACATTATTGGGAAACCAACCTTTAATTTCAGAATGTGACCTGGCATCCTTGGTGGTTCAACAGAATCTAGGAATTCAGTTCGGTAATTTACAGCATCAACTGTTAGTGGAACACTGACAGTTGAGCTGTAGGTGAAATCCTGTCTGGAAACCTTTTACGATAATTGATAACTTATGTGATGAACAATATCATTTGGAGGTGAAGAATTACTACTTTTACACAACCATTAATATTTTGATAAATATTAGGGAACATATTTTCTTTAGCTCTTCTGCTTTCTTAGTTAACCAAGTTACCACATTTGTCTGGAATAGTAATGTTGTAGTTGTTTGATTGATTGATTAGAAACTTTCCAATACAAACTTAAGAAGAAGTTTCTGAACTAAACCATTTGCTTTTATATCACAGAAGTTATTAAAAACGGAGAAAATAAAAATAAACTACAAATTAACATGTACGTTACGCATTTAACATAAACAACATTGTTGGCCTAAAAACAATATTGTGATAACAAAAACTAATTTTTGAATTTTAATTCAGTTTCTATCTTCGTGTTACGCTCCTTTTGGTACTACTCAACACTATATATCGTCGCTTAGCAACAAAACTATCACAATATTCGATGACGAGGAACCCACTTTGAGACTAATAATGGCTGGTGATGACAAAACCTTGTCGAAACGTTGTACATTTGCTGTTATGTTAAAGTTTTTCTTCATTACCCATTCAAGCCGTCTCCAGCCACTTCTGGATCTGCTGAAGGACCGTTGACTTCATTATGTCTGAAGCTGGTAAGATTGGATAACAGACTAATAGCAGGTCTACTGGCTTTGTTGTCAGCTTCGAAGAACTGATTTTGAGCCCCAAAACATGGGTTCTTATACAATTTTCTTTAGTATTCTTACGATTTTCCAAATAGTGTACACATCAACTCGCAAGTAGATCTATCACTTAATTAGTTGAATTTTATAATTCTCGGAACTAAAACCAAAACTAACCCAATAATTGGTTATGATCGAAGGCAGTTGATTGTCAGCCTTCTTACATGTATTTCTCCTCGTCTTCCTTCCGATCAAATTTCCACCCAGAGTCTCTGGTTTCATTTCTAAATATCTTTATAGAATTCATTTCCTGCCTTTAAAGAAGCTACCATAAACTTTCTCATAGCTCTCTCTCTGCTACAGTTGCGTCTGTTTATGTTGGTAAGATAAACAGTTGGTTCTATGCCGCCTGGAAGCACCTTAGTTTATGTTTGACGTATACATTTCCTTTCTTGGTCAAGCGTCGTTCTCTATGCATTCACTACAATTTTTCTTCTTATTGCATTTGTGTGTGCCACACATGAAACTTTATGAGATTTCTACCTTCTAAATTCTTGAAGCATCTGAATTATCATAAAATACCTCAAAATGCTCCAGATGCTTCAATTGGTTCATGTCCCGAGTGTATACAAAGGAAAATGTTCTAACCGTTCTCGTGTGAACTGAAGTACACCAGCAGGATTTACCACAGTATTCTTAAAACAATGCCTATGGAAATCATCATACAGTAACGTAAATTAATTTAGGAGTGTGAAGAATGTTAGAAAATTGCACCTAAATAATAACTTCAGTAAAAAAATAAATTATAAGCGAAATTCTATGTTTGTCTGTCCACTAACTCCTCGCACACTATTTGACCAAACACCCCAAACTTGTCATGGTAACTCCTACGGCCCCCAGAAGTGATATGAAGGGGTCAACTTTCCACCCAACACTAGAATTTCATGGGTACTGTATTCAAAAAGTAGCACTGGATATAGTGTATAGTACACCCAAAATGAACGTTCTCCACTAGTGCCATGGGGGGGGGGGGGCTGCACTATCTTGTTTTTGACAGTGTAGTATCTTCCATGGTGGATGAAGCCTGTAGTACTATATATTTTCCTGTATGAAAACTAAAAAATATTTAGTGATGAGACCTTAAAGGGATAGCAAACTGCAACATGTCCTACGTTTGAAGAATAAAAACAACCCCTGTTGTTCTTTATTGTACAGCCTCTGTCTGAAAGAATACTAGGTAAAATGTCAACATTCTTTGTTCTGAAGGGCTAGGAGAGGCTTCGTGGCTCTTCCAGAATTGATTTAAGGAACATATTAATTGAAGCACAAGAACAGCAAACTAATTCTAATTTGAAAAGCTTATGGAGGATTTCTTATTGAGGTCATGCCATAATACCCTTAACTCCTCCTAGGGAGCTATATCAAAATTAGATCTCGGTGGCCCAGAGAAAGAAATCCTTAAAGAAATACCGGACCAGGGTATTACAGCTGTCCGGTGAATTTCTGTGTTAATAACGGAAAGTATGAGCTTACAAGTATTCCTATTCTCCAATTCTCCCCACTCAGTCTTTCCACCACTGTCAAGGCAGTTTATCTGAATTGCTATGCTCAACCAGATATATATAGAGATATATTCTAAATCTGCTCAGATGTATAAATTGTCACTGGTTTGGGCATTCCAAAACTTATGTCATATTATACATGCCTGTGTCCATTGTGATGCTAAGGGTTATAACACTAATGACTAAATGCTGAACCATTTTGCATCAACTATAATACCTCATACCCTTTTTACTCACAATCATATCCAAAATGAAAGAATGAAAAGGAAGTACAAGAAGTTGGTTGTTGCTTTCACATTTCCAATTGGGGTACAGACTTTAATCTCTGTATCTCCTTCTGAATCTTTATCACCCCTTGTAAGAGTTCTGTCGACTCTCGTAGAGGTATCTACCTCTGTGTCCCTACTACCTTGTGACCTTAATAGGCAACCACCTTTCTCACAAATCCTTAACTGTAGGACTGTTGTGCAGCAATGACATCATTTTACACAGAAGATGCTGACCAGTCTTTCACCACCACCATCGCCACAACTGGCCCTACAGAGATAGACTAGCCTAAGGGTTCAAAAAGATACACACATGATAAACATTGGAGCGTTATAAATTCAAAATTCTCCCCATAGAGAAAACCTAAATCTTCTAGTTAAAAATGACCAATTTTATTTAATGGCATTGTCGATACTCTCTTTTTATTTGAGATGACATCAAGGCTCTGATTCATTTCGACTATCCCAACTGTATATTCTTACAAGAAAGATTCTTGAGAACGTTCTTTATCAGTAGTTTTCATTGGTCAGGAAATACAGATTGCGTGATGGACGTACTCATGTGGGAGTGGTTTCTTTCGTGACCTATCACATGACTCTATCAATTACCACATAACTGGATACATATCAGCCATTCCACTACAGTTTCCTTTATTTATTTATCACCAGAGGAAGATATTGATCACTAATAGTTAAATATCAAATAGTTAAATTTTACAAAAAATACATATCCTTCTCACTGATACTTTTAAGTCTTAACACTGCTTTGAGTTAATGACAGTTTGAATTTCAACAGGCTTATAATTTTGTAGATTTAATTTCAGAAAGAAAGAACAATATTCAAAATATCCTCAATTTACAGCAAAAAAGACCATTTTCGGGCTTTGTTCGATCAGTGTTTAGTTTGTGCTACTTTTTTATATTGCTTATTTTAATAAGTAATAATTGCATTGTTGTTCCGCTTACTTTATGTTACTTGTTAAATCACGTTTTATAAAATTCGCAACAGCATGTACTCACGCTTCAGGATGTTCAATGTCTCTTTCCTGATGTGGCGCTAGTTTCGCCATTTTCACTTCATATTTAGTGACTTTACTCAAGTACCTGAATTTCATGAAGAAAAAAAAAACCAACAAAGAACAACTTGATTAAAAATAAAATGATTCTTGTGTAGGAACCATATCTTACAATTATTAATTTTGTATTTTATACATATATTGTAATTCTGCAAGTCTGGTTAAAAAGATAAAGATAAATGAGGTACATTTTTCTGTTTCCGTAAGCAGTGTTTGGAGTTTTTAAATCGTACTTCAGGTGATATAACCTTCAATTATACGATAATAAATTATAATAGCACTCTTTATATCTATAATAAAATCAAAACATATCAATCTAAAACTTAGATATTAAAACCAAATAAACTTTTATAATTACCTACACAGACAAATTCGACTGAATAGTTTGACTCCAAAGTCCCCTTTTCGGCGCATCAAGCAGTTTTGAATAAAAATTATAATTCTAGGAACTTATAAGTGAAAGCAAAGAATAATATGTTATAATATGTCAACCATCTGCCACGTCCAGTGCCAACGAGGACTTTCGCCTAATACCAGAGTTTATCAGGCCGGCTGGACAGACATAATATTAGTCGAAGTGCTATTCATATCCCCAACTTTCCTGAACAATGACTGTTTATTAACACGTGAACTAGATTAAGTAAATGATTTATTCCATAGAGTGCAAACAAGTCATTTTCTCATTATAATAACATACAAAACAACAAGTATCTCCATCTTTGAAAAAGCTTTAACTTTCGAAAGCGATCAAGTTAATTATATTTTCCTCATACTTTTTTGGCTCTACGTTGCTGCTGTCTAAATTCTAAAGAATGTAAAAAAATACAATATTGTTATACAGATAAAAATAATGAATAGAAATAAGATACTGTTTAAAACATATACTAGTGGGAGTTAAAATATTAAGGTGTAAATATTTCTATCTGAGTGTGAGATCAGAAAAAAAATAGGCTTATGAAAGTGTAAATATTTCAATCTGAGTGTGAGATCAGAAAAAAAAAATAGGCTTATGAAAGTGTACAAAAATCGTAAACTAAAAGCAAAGTAGGCTATTTCCCTTAAATCGCCACTGTTGAGATTAATAAAAGCGTACAGTGGCCACACCTCCTTTAATGCTCTTTAGATTTGTTTTCATTAAAACAGATGCATAACAGTGACAGTTTAGTGATATTTTATGTTAAGAGCTGAATACAGTGTTGTTTTAGATTATTAACAGTTACCAGCAATCCAGTGCTACGGAATGCAAACAACCACAAAGGCTAGGATACAGATAACTTCCAATAAAATTTTAAAAAATTTGCTCAAATCCAGTTTATTTGTGTTATTTATGTAACTAAAACGTGTAACTTTCAAGGGATACAAAAAATCCGATGGCGGAAAAACTCGTATTGGATGAAACAAACAGATTTTTAAAACGTTTAAAATTCAGTTTTATGTCGGCAAAAGGGGACGCTGCTATTTAAATTACAAGAACTCTTAGTTTTATTACAAGTACACGGTGGCCAGAAAGCTGGTAGATTTAGCCTGAGGAGGTAAAAATCGGCCTAATTCGCAAACACAAATAGATAATTCTCGAAAGGTAATTGTTTTTTAAATCTGTTCTTATTTTTATTTTAGCAATCAATTAAGTGTTCCTTTCGAGGGTAACGGTTGTTACTTGTACAATTTTGATGCGTTCGGGTAACTTAAAACTGAAATTATTGAAATTTTTATGAATAAATTAATTGGTGGATTTGCAATGTAATAAAAAATATATTCCGTTTATTTGTTAATAAATGATTTAGCTCGTTTTGAAAGCGTTATCTTTTAATAAAAGTTTAGGTGACAAGATATTTGTAAATATTTAGTTTTTGAGTTTTAAATTGTTAAATGGCGACTACTAGTACTAGCAAGTTCGTCGTAGCCTAGGGTTGTACTAGTACTACTAGGTTTGAGGTCGTGTGATTGGATGAAGGTGTAGTTAGTTGTTTTTGTAACAGAAGAAATACACTCATGTTTTGAATAGCTCTTGTTTTAAAGAACGCACCTTTTTAGTTTGTACGTACTTTAATCACTATAGTTCACCTAGTTTTGTTACTTTTATTAACTGGGAGGTGTTCGAGTGTGTGTGTTTGAATTTATTTCTTGAACTTGAAACTATCTTTAACTAGGTCAATGATGTGGAACGTTTTCAAGTTCTTGATTTCAACTCGGTACAGCTTCCTCAAACTAGCAACTGGATATATATTAATCAGTATATAAATTGAATATAGCTTCCTCAAATTCCAGAGTAAATGTGTGTGAGAAGGACTAATTCATCATCTCGTCTAACTACTTCTGGTCTAATCGGCCTTGTTACAGGTTAGTAAGTCTTTAACAAAGTATAGTGTTTTTGAAGTGTCATATCCTTTCGATTTGCTCTTATTCAGAGGTTGAGTTCGTCTACAGCGATATAATTCAGTGGCAAGTCACCTTTATTTTTTAGTAACTTTAGTGTTGATATTTGATGCCCCTGGTGGCCAGATTCCTATTTTTTTTAATAAAAGATACGATGATGTTACATTGACTTTTTAGTGTGTTAATTTTTTTAAATCATGTTTTTATATAATACTTTATTTTTATACATTTTACAGTGTACGTGAAGTACGATATTTTTATGGATAAATTATGGATTATACAGTGTACGTGAAGTACGATATTTTTATAGATGAATTATGGATTATACAGTGTACGTGAAGCACGATATTTTTATAGATGAATTATGGATTATACAGTGTACGTGAAGTACGATATTTTTATAGATGAATTATAGATTGTACAGTGTACGTGAAGTACGATATTTGTTTTAAAGATGAACTATGGATTGTACAGTGTACGTGAAGTAAGTTATTTGTTTTAAAGATGAACTATGGATTGTACAGTGTACGTGAAGTAAGTTATTTGTTTTAAAGATGAACTATGGATTGTACAGTGTACGTGAAGTAAGTTATTTGTTTTAAAGGTTAAGATATATACTCATTGTTGACTTTCGCAATTATTCGTTAAACATGAAATAGGAAGTTAAGATACATACTCAAATGCTTCGAGGCGATGTACAAGAAAATGTTATAGTTTGATATAGTTAGGGTCAATACTTGTTAAATATTATTGTAGGATGCATACTTAATTTTTATAATGCGTGAATTTGGAATCAATATTTGTGGTACATTAATTCTTTCCATGTTATAAAACTGTAATAATACTTCTATTTTTTCTAAAGGTTTTGAAAGTTATTTAATAATACCTTCTTTACATATTCATGATGTGTTATTACGTTTGTAACTATAATATAACAACAATCTTTCTGTTAAAAGAAGAAACGTAAAAATGTAGCATCAGTTTTAATTAAACATTTCCTGCAGAAAGTTTGACTTCACCAATTTTATTATATCTCAGATCTACGTTCTTCCTGAAACCAAACTGGTACTCTTTGTTACTGAAAATAACCCTATACAAGTGGAGGAGCGGCTGGATACTATTTTAAAGTGAGTAATGGGGTTTAACGTTTTCACTATTCAATTTGAATACAATCCATAGTTCAACTATAAAACAAATAACTTACTTCACGTACACTGTACAATCCATAGTTCATCTAGCAGTTATTCGTTAAACATGAAATAGCGGGTTAAGATACATACTCATTGTTGACTTTAGCAGTTATTCGTTAAACATGAAATAGCGGGTTAAGATACATACTCATTGTTGACTTTAGCAGTTATTCGTTAAACATGAAACAGCGGGTTAAGATACATACTCGTTGACATTAGCAGTTATTTGTTAAACATGAAATAGCGTCAACAATGAGTATGTATCTTAACCCGCTATTTCATATTTAACGAATAACTGCTAAAGTCAACAATGAGTATGTATCTTAAATAGCAAGTTAAGATGCATACTCATCTCATTATTGACTTTAGCAGTTATTCGTTAAATATGAAATAGCAGGTTCATATTTAACGAATAACTGCTAAAGTCAATAATGAGATGAGTATGCATCTTAACTTGCTATTTCATATTTAACGAATAACTGCTAAAGTCAATAATGAGATGAGTATGCATCTTAACTTGCTATTTCATATTTAACTAATAACTGCGAAAGTCAACAATGAGTATGTATCTTAACCTGCTATTTCATATTTAACGAATAACTGCTAAAGTAAACAATGAGATGAGTATGTATCTTAACCTGCTATTTCATGTTTAACGAATAACTGCTAAAGTCAACAATGAGATGAGTATGTATCTTAACCTGCTATTTCATGTTTAACGAATAACTGCTAAAGTCAACAATGAGATGAGTATGTATCTTAACCTGCTATTTCATGTTTAACGAATAACTGCTAAAGTCAACAATGAGTATGTATCTTAACCTGCTATTTCATATTTAACGAATAACTGCTAAAGTCAATAATGAGTATGTATCTTAACCTGCTATTTCATATTTAACGAATAACTGCTAAAGTCAACAATGGAGAATTTCGTTGTTTTAACTAGAACCACTTTTATGTGTATGTATACCAATACTTGTTACATACACTGTAAGTTTGTGTTTTTGTTCTCAAGTACACTTTATTTCCCCCATTAGTGCATGTGTGTTTGTTTGTGCAGACTTTCTTTAAATTTCCTACATATTTTGAAAATATACAAGGATAAAAAAAACCAACATACCAGTAAATAAAGTTGAATTAATATTTATATCCGTCAACATTTTAAACGTATAACAGCAAATTACTGGACTTCGTGTTATTTATATATTTCTCGAACTGGTTTCTGTACCTTTGTAGTGTATAACTCTAACTGTAGGTTAACCGAAAAAGTTGACAAGTAACTAAATATTACGCGGATCAGTGTGTGAAGTAGGTGTCACAGTGTCTACTTTGTGTAGAACGTACAAGTTTTTAATTAAAAAGTAGTTTAAGGTTAAACTGTTAATGTGGTCAGGTTGTGGAACAAGTTAGGCTTAGCTGGATTGAAATATTTCGTCGTTTACTTCGACAAGTTAAACGAGTTTTTGATCAGTATATTGGAGGCTCTTTTATTTGTTTAGTTTTTCAGGAAATAACAACTGAAACGCTATTATGGAACCAATTTTTTTATTTGGAAATTTAAGTAGTTCGAAGGGCGGATATTAATTTTCTATGATGTATCTCTTGCGAGAAACAAAAATCCATACACAAAAATATTTTTTCAAATTATAGGTTTTGGGTAATTTGTCGAGCTCAATACGTTTAGACCTAAGCAATTTCAAGTTCCACATATAAGCATGGAAGTAAGACTCTACTAATAATGCTGCCACCTAGTGACAAGAATGATAATTATACAGAATTAATTGCATGTTTATGGCCAATCAATCAGAAGGGATAACCACTAGATACAATGCTGCCACCTGGTGACAAGAATGATAATTATACAGAATTAATTGCATGTTTATGCCCAATCAATCAGAAGGAATAACCACTAGATACAATTGTAAAGTAAACAAATGATGTACTTTTTAATCCACAGCGATACCACAACTGGTATACTTCAGCGCCATCTTTTGGAAGATTTTCGTAACTGTATGAATTCAATTAGTTTTAAGATTTGCTTTTGAAGTTATACTTGTGTTTCAGTGACAAAGAAAATCGCCTTCGTACAGTCGTAGGAGGTCAGTCAACTGAACCCCCAACGTGATCGTAGGTCAGTATAAACAAAATACTTACAAACACGCTAGTCAAAGCGCTGTTTCCGTCGTCACTGCCCTCTCGATCTGTGGCCTTAATATCAAATTTGAACAGCCGGACTGTGTCCAGGGAAAAGGTCACAGTTGACCGAATAATACCGGTAACTGGGTCGATATGGAACTTGGAGGAAGCGTCCTTTTCTTTCTGTACAATTTTATATCTAACCTCTCCATTGTAACCTTCGTCAATATCTGTAGCCTAAAACAAAGGAAAACAAATCATGTCGATACATATTTGAATTTTTAAAATGTCTCTCTATCTATATATCTATCTATCTGTCTAATATTACCTTAACTTGGGTGACTTTGTAACCAAATGCACCTTCCAACGGAACAGCTGCCACCAGGGGGCGTCCGCTATTTTCAAAGACAGGCGAATTGTCATTTTCGTCCAATACTTTTACTAATACCAAGGCCTCATCAAAAGCCAGGTGATGAGATAGTATATGTAGTTCCTCACCTATAAAAACGAAAGAAATCGGTAAACTATTTGTAGAAAAACTCGCGGCACTCAGAAACGACGCTACGTCTAGTAATAAACTTCAAGAATCTGAGCCCTACGCTAGAAAGCTTTAACTTTAAGGGCAGACGTTTCAGGAAAATGCACTATATAAGAAAAACAAATTTCCAAGTGCAAATATGAATAATTCTTGTTGAAATGCTGAATTTGTACTAAATTATTTTATATAATGCATATAATATCGGATTTCTAAACATTCTCTGTTTTATTATGAGCTCTAGAATAATTGTATTTAACATTTGACGATGCAGGAAGTGACGTACATGATCTCCTGTGTAGTTTACTCGTGTGTTCTACTCTGTTTGCTATTGGTGCTACAGCGAGTGACGATACAGGAAGTGACGTACCTGATCTCCTGTGTCGTTTACTCGTGTCTTGTACTGTGTTTGCTATTGGTGCAAGAGCAAGTGACGATACAGGAAGTGACGTACCTGATCTCCTGTGTCGTTTACTCGTGTCTTCTGCGGTGTTTGCTATTGGTCCTACAGCGAGTGACGATACAGGAAGTGACGTACCTGATCTCCTGTGTCGTTTACTCGTGTCTTGTGCTGTGTTTGCTATTGGTGCTAGAGCAAGTGACGTACCTGATCTCCTGTGTCGTTTACTGGTGTCTTCTACTCTGACCTTCACGGTATAGTTTCCTTTTTTCTCCCTGTCCAAACTCGAGGTGATCGACAGCTGGCCAGAATGGGATTCCACCGCGAACAAACCTGTAGAAAAGATACTAGGTTTAGTTACATCACCAAATTCTGAAGACGAAATAACTATGTTAAACCAGCTTATTGTCATCCATAATAAACTGTAATAAGTTATGTTTAACTTGAAAGGGGGGGGGGATAACTATTGACTTCAAAACTTTTAATAACATATTTTACAGACATAGTTTCTACTGAATTAACTTTGTTCAGGAGTGAATTTGAAATTACGTGTAAAATGATTATTCATTGATGAAATGTGGAGATATCCCATTATAAAATCAGTAGTAACACCAGTATTCAACGTTTTGTTAACGCCATCATCACACTAACAATGTTTAACGTTTCGTCAGCTCCATCATTGCATTAACAAGGTTTAACGTTTCGTTAGCGCCATCATTGCACTAACAAGGTTTAACGTTTCGTCAGCGCCATCATTGCACTAACAAGGTTTAACGTTTCGTCAGCGCCATCATTACACTAACAAGGTTTAACGTTTCATTAGCTCCATCATTGCACTAACAATGTTTAACGTTTCGTTAGCGCCATCATTGCACTAAGAAGGTTTAACGTTTCGTCAGCGCCATCATTATACTAACAAGGTTTAACGTTTCGTCAACGCAATCATTGCACTAACAATGTTTAACGTTTCGTCAGCTCCATCATTGCCCTAACAAGGTTTAACGTTTCGTTAACGCAATCATTGCACTAACAAGGTTTAACGTTTCGTTAGCGCCATCATTGCACTAACAAGGTTTAACGTTTCGTCAGCGCCATCATTATACTAACAAGGTTCGACTTTTCGTCAGCGCCTCGAACATTAAACAGTTAATTTGTTTAAACTGCATTGATAGCCTTGTCATATATTGTACGTATTAATCTTATTCATTTGTTTTACTGTATTTTCTCCATCTGTCAATTGTTTGTCGTCAACTCATGTAGACAGTTAAAACGTTTTATCAGCCTACATATAGATTTAGATTTAACTTCGACTGCGAACAAACCTTTAACTTCTTGGGTAGCTATACTGTATTTGACAGGCTTGTAAGCGATCTCATCGGTGGAGTTCAAGTCCAAGATGACCAGTGGCGCCAGTCCATTTTCCCGAACACTAACTTCGTACAGACGAGAAGGAAACAGTCGAACTCCGTGACCAGTTCCCACCACGATGTTCACCTGAGAATTAGGAATATAAAAAACGCACTTGAGTCTACAAACATTGTGATCAAAGGACTAGTAGATAACAAGATCTGGAAGGTATTATACAAACAGCGTGATCATAGGACTAGTAGATAACAAGATCTGGAAGGTATTATACAAACAGCGTGATCATAGGACTAGTAGATAACAAGATCTGGAAGATATTATACAAACGGTGTGATCATAGGACTGGTAGATAACAAGATCTGGAAGATATTATACAAACGGTGTGATCATAGGACTGGTAGATAACAAGATCTGGAAGATATT
>NW_013671190.1:0-2089 GCF_000517525.1 Limulus polyphemus
ACCTACTTTAATTAGGTAGAAGTAGTGGTGATTAGGGTATGACTTACTTTAATTAGGTAGAAGTAATGGTGATTAGGGTATGACTTACTTTAATTGGGTAGAAGTAATGGTGATTAGGGTATGACTTGTTTTAATTAGGTAGAAGTAATGGTGATTAGGATATGACTTGTTTTAATTAGGTAGAAGTAATGGTGATTAGGGTATGACTTACTTTAATTGGGTAGAAGTAATGGTGATTAGGGTATGACTCGTTTTAATTAGGTAGAAGTAATGGTGATTAGGGTATGACTTACTTTAATTAAATCGATGGAACAGCAATTATGATACACATTTTCTAATTGGATGGAAGTAACAGCAATAATTACCTAACAAGTAGAAATTTGGGTGTGTTAAACTCTAATTGGTAGAAATTTTGGCATATTTACTCTCATTGGTAGAAATTTTGTCACGTTTTACTTTCATTGGTTGAAAGAACAGTAATTAGATTGCAGTTTCACTTGTTTTTTGTCTAGGGCCTTTATAAACAATTATTAACATAAAATTTAAAAGATAAATTGATAAATCAAGTTACAAAAATATAGCTTTGTCAAAAAGATCAAAGTCCATTTTGTTTGATATGCGAAGTATAATAAATTGTGTGGCAGCAAGAAATTTAGTTCAGAAATTTAGCAGCAGAGTAATTGTGTTTTCTGTGTAATTACTGTTTTAAAAACTAAATAAATTAATTGGATATGAGAAAGTACATTTAAGTCTTTCAACCTAATTCAGGAATTTAAAATTCATATCTTCTTGTAAGATGTCACAATCTCAACACAGATTTTTTATTTTTATTCAGTGAAGCCTACACAACGTTATTTGGTACTAATCCCTTGAACAGACATCGAATTGACATGAGCATACTGGGTGAGTGTGGTTTATCAAAATCTGATAGTGTAGTCAAAATAATCGGTGTTTAGTGGATAAATAATTAAGAATAATCTTTTAAGTTATTATTATTTTAATTTGATAAATATTTTAAACCTAATTTGAACAGTTATAGGTGACATATTTAAACTTTAACATTCTGAAAGTTTCAATATTTACTTTGAAATATCCTCATTTTTAAAAATTTATTTTTAATCATTATCATGCTTTTATTTTCATTAAAAGCCAAAATTATTATATATAAAATAAAACTGTTAATTATGTAATATATTATTTGTCTTATGTTCCTACACACTCAACTCGTGTAGGTAATATCACATTGAATAACATTATTAATGTCTGAAGTTGAAGTATATCTCTCTGAATCACTGTATCTTTAGACCTGCCAATCAAGAGTTTTGTGATGTTGTCATGTGGAGGAATTGGAGTTGACTCTGACACAACTTGGAATGAACTTCATACAGCTAGTGCTTCTCGAATGGCCGCGGGATGCGTTATAGAACTGGCCCTGAAAGTAGCTACTGGAGAAGTCAAGGTGAATTAAAAAAATCATATTTACTGAAATTTCAGAGGAAGAAGAGATAAATAAAAAATTGAAAGGTGTTCTTTAAGTGAGAATGCACAACTTGCTACAAGAGTATTTTTTTATTATCAGTGAAGTAATGAAATGTTGCTGTAAAATTTAGAAAGATTCTACTGAGCAGATGCACTGTGTTAAGATTGCTGACGAAGATATATAATGTATGAAAGTTGATGTTGAAGAATTAGATCTTAAGATGTAAAATTTAGAAAGATTCTACTGAGCAGATGAACTGTGTTAAGATTGCTGACGAAGATATATAATGTATGAAAGTTGATGTTGAAGAATTAAATCTTAAGATGTAAAATTTAGAAAGATTCTACTGAGCAGATGAACTGTGTTAAGATTGCTGACGAAGATATATAATGTATGAAAGTTGATGTTGAAGAATTAGATCTTAAAATGTAAAATTTAGAAAGATTTTACTGAGTATATAAAGATTACTGAAGAAGATATAAAATGTACAAGTAAAGAAAACTTTTTAAATGAAATTATTCAAAAGTTAGTCCTAACTTTATTACATTGTTTTTAAAGGCTTAATATTAGCCATTCCTACATTTACTTCCTTTTTTGAAAAGTTTCCCT
>NW_013671190.1:2315-4341 GCF_000517525.1 Limulus polyphemus
GATAATGATAACATCGTTTACACTAGAATTATGATTTATTTTAAACTATTCCACCTCGGTGAAATTGGTTGACATCATTGTTTTGGTTTTTGAGTTATCATGTAATAAAAAAAAAGAAGCAGAAGTAAGAAGAACCAGAAATTCAAACTTTTTGCTATGATATTTACAGACATTCCCAGAACTTGTGACACAGTCATTACATAGATATGGTTATAAAAGTAAACTCTGTATAGTATTGTAAAGTTTTGATGACCTATTGAGGAGATATTTAAAATACCATTTCGATGAATAATTCGAGCCATCCCTACATAGGTAGTGGTACCGCCTGCCTGATTAAAGTTGATGATGAAATATTAAATCTTGAGATGTAAAATTTAGAAAGATTCTGATGAGATATGCTGGTTTAAGATCGCTGACAAAAGTATAAGGTTAATGTTGAAGAGCACAACTTTATATTCTAGAGATGAATTGTGTTAAAGATTCAGTGAAGAAATAAAACGTCTGAAAGAACAACCAAAGGAACAATCGTGGGAAACTGTTGCTGGAAAAATAAAATCTTAGATAATTAATGGACTATTTGTGATGTGCCCATCATGGGTATTGAAACCTGATGTCTAACATTAAGTCCAGAGACAATTATTTGTATAGCAAAGAAATGTGTAAAAGTACACTTTTGTTGAGTAAATAAAATTGCTAAATTTACTGGGATTGAAGTGTAAAAGTTGCTGTTGTTTGGATAATGATTTGATAGATAAGAAAAGAAGTTTTTTCAAGATCAAATACTGTGTGAAAATGGCTCCTTATTCAAAGTTATATTAAGTTATTCTGTGAAAAAAATATCCAAACTGTGGACGTTTATGAAATGTAAGTAAGAAAAAAACAAACTTCAGCTGTGCTGTGCTGGTCAACTATTTGACACAACTGAAATTGTTAATTATACAGTTACTGTATCAAACTTTAAAAGTAACAAAACAGTTGATTTTTTAAATTAAAATCAAGATAATCACTTGCCTCATGCTTGTAGGGATTAGTAACTGATATTGTATCTCTGACAGTTTTATATTTGGTTTTATTTTTGTTTTTCAAGTGCTTTCTATTCTGGATAAGTTATAATGATATTCTAAATGCTGAATTTTTTCTTATTTATCACCTCAAACAGAATGGTTTTGCCGTTGTCCGACCACCAGGTCACCATGCTGAAACTCAACAAGCTATGTAAGTGACTACAAGTTCTTTTTTATTCTAATAAGCAGATTATTCTAATGTCATTAGGCTTAAGTTTGATTGAGCCAGAAATATCTCCTTTAACAATTAATTAGAAGTTCATACTTAAAAAAATAACACCTGATGTGTTGAACCTACTGCTAGGTAAGAAATATAACATCTGATCTTTTTGTTTTTCTAAAAGTGACTAGTCATACTTTTGATATTATAAGTATTTTTTTTCTGTCACATACTTGATTTTGTTGTTTCATTTATTTTTCAAAGAGTGCCAGTTTTTTATTATGTTATATTTTTGGTCACATTCTCCTCATAATTGTACAACAGGTCATGTTGTTTGATTTTCATTTTTAATTGTACATGTCACTGTGTAGAGACTTACAGGTGACCCCTAAACTTTTTAAGAAAGAAGAATTTGTAAATTTATTGGATATACATGTATAATTAAACTTTAACAAACACTTGTTGCAAACTTATTTCTATCAGGAATTAGGACTCTATGTTTAGTTTAAGTAACCACAATTCTACTTGTTTTGTAAGTCACAGTTGCGCGTATCACCAAATTATCTGAGATATTAATATAGGGGGGTTAATTTTTTTGTACACGTCATCTCTATTTTTTTAAATTCCTTTGATATTATATCACCAAATTATCTGAGATATTAATATAGGGGGGTTAATTTTTTTGTACACGTCATCTCTATTTTTTTAAATTCCTTTGATATTATATCACCAAATTATCTGAGATATTAATATAGTGGGTTAATTTTTTTGTACACGTCATCTCTATTTTTTTTAAATTCCT
>NW_013671190.1:5076-18852 GCF_000517525.1 Limulus polyphemus
ACAACGTTTTGACAAGGTTTTGCTGTTATGTTAAACTTATATTAAAGTTTTTCTTCATTACCCATTCAAGCCGTCTCCAGCCATTATTAGTCTCAAAGTGGGTTCCTCGTCATCGAATTTTTCTTCATCTCTGTTTTAGGGGTTTTTGTTTTTTTAATTCCATTGCCGTTGCTGCAAAACAGTTGAGACAAAAATTGAAATTAGAAAAAATGCTGATAATTGATTGGGTAAGTTATGTGACTTCTTTACTTATCTCCGATTTCCTTTTTGTACTCGTGGGAGATTAATACATTTAATATGTGTAAAGAAAAACTACTAGTAACTTATGTTGTTCTAACTTAACTTGTTTAGTAACTGGCATAACTAGGTTTTTCTAATGATAAATATGAAGACATTATGACGCCCACGTTTTTTTGAATTCTAAAAATATATACGATTTCAATAAATATTTTTATATTTGCATGTGATGTTTCAAAAATTGTAATTTTAGAAGATTCAACTCAGATTGAGCCTCTTTAAGGTGATGTTTTGCCTTTTTTTCACAATTTTAAGTTAAATTTTATTCAAAATGTTTAACTTGGATAAAACGAGCTATTCACTTATCAAACAATAACGAAAAACAATTTGATAACCTTGTTCAGGATGTTCACCATGGTAACGGTATCCAACAAATTTTTTACGATGATCCTCATGTCCTCTACATCTCTCTCCACCGACATGATGATGGTAATTTTTTCCCAGGAACTGGTGATCCACTGGAGGTAAAGCATATTTCCAAAGTACTCCAGACTTCTGTCGTTTAATAACATTTGTTACATCATTTCTACATAATCCAAGTACCATCATTAGCAGCTTAAATATATATACTAATTATACAAAATTTGTGGTTTATAAATTGTGTGTTTTAAGTAATCCTTTTAGTTTTTTCCAAGATCTTCTACTATATCTGAATAAAAAGTAGTTTCTGTAACTTCTGGAGTTTAGATAGACTGAGAAAGTTTCTGAGTTTGTCAATGTTGTGATGTAGTTGCTACCCAGTTAACAACCTCACTCTATGTGGGGATGTCTGAATAAAAAAATTTATTTCAGCTTCTTGCCTCATATATAGACCAATATGATATGATGTTAGTTGCTAGAATTTGTTTTACTTACTTTTGAATGATGTGATATATAGTGAAAACGAACACGAAGAAAACCTTAATTAAAATTCATTATCATACAATTATCTTTTTTTTTTTACAGATGTTTCTGTTAATACCACACTTCTGAGTTTATGATAACAACTGTTACTATAAAAAACATAAGAATTGTGTATATCTTTATAATGGCTGGAGACGGCTTGAATGGGTAATGAAGAAAAACTTTAATATAAGTTTAATATAACAGCAAATGAACACCTTTTCAACAAGGTTTTGAAAACAAGGTTTTTGGTAGGTTACCAAATGTATAATGGCACGGCTGTTTGTTACAAGACATTAATGGGTCAAAACTGATTCTACATAAACATGTATGGGTATAAATTGTGATATGCTAGTGGTATAAGTCACTATCTGATATAGGTTGGAGTTGAAGATGGAATTGGTTTTAACGTCAACATTGCTTGGACAGGTGCACTGAAGCAACCAATGGGAGATGCTGAGTACATAGCTGCATTCAGGTGTGTTGTTTAAGTTTTTTTTTTTGTCAATACAGAATACAGGGTTTAGTACATAATAAATTTCAGGTGATTCATGGTTAAACTGAGCGTGTAGTGTATCTTGAAGTGGTGTGTGTGGCTGTATTAGGCTTTTCAATGCCTTCCGTTTTCCTATTTTTATTTTTATTTTTTTAATCTATAATTTTCCTTATTTGATGGGATATTAAAGGGTTTGTGTGTTACACGTTTGGGTCAGTTATTTGGACTACTAATATTTTGATTGACAGGCTGGTTATTAATATGTCTTAAAGTACCGTGTTTGGCTTTAGCTAGAAATGCGTCAGGTGTATTAACAATACGAACGTAGTTGTTGTTTTTGTTTTTTGTCGTTGTTGCCATTCTTATGCAACTGACTTGACTGAAACAGTAACCTTTAGTTTGTCACATAAGTGACTAGTTAGAACTAATGTATTTTACTTGCTTTAGAAAGTTATTGAATTGTACAAATGATTAGTTTGTAATTAAAGTAGGATTTAAAATTTTATGCAAGTTTGTTGTAAGAAAAGTATGAACAGTTTTCAAGATTTCTTTTGTAATGTTGTTAAATAAGTTTGGAAAAAGTATTCAGGACTTTTTGTTTTTAAGAAGTACCATAAAATTATATGCTATAAACTATATTTTTATGATTTATATATGTTCTCATTGGTAAGTTCATACGTTGTCTGGATAACAATAAATTAGAATATATATTTAATTATTTTTATTCCATCTATTATTACTGGTATAAACTTTATCATTTTGGTATGTATTGTACATCTTCAAAATAAAACTAGTGCCTTTCAGTGCAATTAATGCCTGCTGTTACTCTATAGGACCATTGTAATGCCAATTGCTCGAGATTTCAATCCAGAAATCATCCTTGTTGCTGCAGGATTTGATGCAGCTATTGGCCACCCTGCACCACTAGGAGGCTACACCGTTTCTCCTTCCTGTGAGTAGTGTATCTAAGACTAGTTTTTTTCAAATTATATACAAATAATAGTCCTAGTGAGATAATGTTATAGTTGTTTTAAGTTGGTGTTCATTATACAGTGTAAACTATACCTGTATTTGTACAATAGTTATCTTTTGTTTCTCTATACTTTTTACTTTTGTTATGTTATCGTAAAGATTATTTTACATTGTTATCTTAATATAGAATTGACCTAAATCTAAGCTGGCTGAGCTAAGTGTAGCTTTTACCAGCATAAACAAGTGAAACTTTTACCATAGTGAAAACACACAATGTTCGTTAGAAAATTTAACGTATATACATTTATTTTTCACCATTTTGAATATAATTGTATGTTGTCTCTAGTGCCTCAATGGTAAATCTGAATGCTTATAACACTACAGTTAGGCCATTGAATAAACAATTTTGTGTTCAATATTTGATTATAATGATTATTCTACACTGTCAGCTTCATATATAGATTTAGGACTAACATAAGCATCCTGGGCTGGCTGAATCTAGTGAGATATCATTCAATTTAAGGCCAACTTATATCAAGTTACTTAAAAATCCATACTTTATAGCTAGAAATGTTTTTCTTTTTACCATCAAATATTTTGTAGTTCATAACTATATTTTGTTTTCTATTATCGTTTAAGTAAAACCTAAATTAAACGATTCGGTGCTCTATGAGAGTCAAGAAATTAAATTAGAATGTTCATCTATCGTAGCATGCTTGAAACAAAATTAAAGTTAACTATTGAAATCATAATTTAGATTCTTTTTGTTTTTTTATGTATGCAGTAGGATTACTGTTGAATGTTGTGATGAAATCTGGTAGATTATATTAATCTTGAGATTTCAATTTTTAAACATCTGTGCTGATACTTAATAATAAATATGTCTTTTTTAGGTTTCGGGTACCTAACCAAACAACTGATGACACTTGCTAAAGGACGTGTGGTTCTTGCTCTGGAAGGAGGGTACGTTATTACCTTGATAATTCTACGATTAGAAAATGATACATGTTGAAGCTGTATTATATTTTACACTAATGTAAAACACATATACAAAAAAAAAAAGAAATAATGAATATTTATTTTTGTTGATGTGCTAGTTTTAAAATTTATATATTTGTTTTTTATTTACAGCTATGACCTTACCTCTATCTGTGATTGTACTCAAGAATGTGTCATGGCTCTGCTGGGAGACGAAGGAACACCTTTACCAGAAGATGAAATAACTCGAAAACCTTGTCCTATTGCTGTGGAAGTTCTTCAACGAACTGTCGTAACTCAAGGTGTGTACTGTTTTTCACTTGTACTTGAGCTATATAATTTCAAGCCTTATAATGTATACTTTTGTAAGCATCAGGAAAAACATAATATTTTACTTGTAAGCTTTGTAAAAATTAGTTGTTTATTATAACATAATTTCATGTTCTCTGTTTTTGAAATCTTGAATGTTTTGAAAATTATAAAATGTTGTTGTTTGAAGTTAAGCACAAAGCTACACAAAGGGCTATCTTTGCTCCGCCCACCACTGGTATCGCAACCTGGTTTATTACAAAAAGTGCTATCCATGCTCTGCCCACCATGGGTATCGAAACCCAGTTTCTTACACAAAGGGCTATCTGTGCTCTGCCCACCACGGGTATCGAAACCCGGTTTATTACACAAAGGGCTATCTGTGCTCTGCCCACCACGGGTATTGAAACCTGGTATATTACACAAAGGGCTATCTATGCTCTGCCCACCATACGTATCGAAACCCAGTTTATTACACAAAGAGCTATCTATGCTCTGCCCACCATGGGTATCGAAACCCGGTTTATTACACAAAGAGCTATCTATGCTCTGCCCACCATGGGGGGTATTATTAAATGAGTTTATATTAAAAAATATAAAGAGTATTTCCTTCCAGGTTATTAATGAAATAATAAAGATGCCATCATTTAATTATTTTTCTGTTTCTACCAATAAATCTGCTGTTGTTAACGTTCATAAGTACAGATGAATGTGAAATGCAAAAAACATTACGTAAAAATCCAGTCACGTTTGGTGAAACTAATTTTAATAAATCAAAAAACTGGATTGTTTCATTCTGTGCTAAAAATTTCAATAATGATTAACGGATATATTTTCTTTAGTCATAACTATAAGTACTCTTACGTATTTCTCAAGCTTTTTCCCAGACCCCCATTCTGTGCTATGATAACTGATTGAGTATAGTCGGCTGTAAAACAATGTTTTTTGGTTTTTTTTCTCCGTTGTTAGATTATTAATTTACTTCAACAAAACTCAACTTTTTTGACTGTTCTTACTTTGTGCATTAATTGTATACTTATTTGAAAATATTTTATACATTTATTAGTGTTTCTGTTTTTATGCCCCTACTGTTAGGTGTTGCAATGAAGTGCAGGTTTATTTGTTTGACCCTACTGTTAGGTGTTGCAATGAAGTGTAGGTTTATTTGTTTGACCCTACTGTTAGGTGTTGCGGTTTGCCCCTACTGTTAGGTGTTGCAATGAAGTGTAGGTTTATTTGTTTGCCCCTACGGTTAGGTATTGCAATGAAGTGTAGATTTATTTGTTTGACCCTACTGTTAGGTGTTGCAATGAAGTGTAGGTTTATTTGTTTGACCCTACTGTTAGGTGTTGCAATGAAGTGTAGGTTTATTTGTTTGACCCTACTGTTAGGTGTTGCAATGAAGTGTAGGTTTATTTGTTTGACCCTACCTGTCCATCCCAATCTTGTGGACAGGATGTCTTAAGTTGATATGGATGGATTTTGACCAAACTTATACAACAATATATATTCTTGACCTATTCACTTTTGAAGGTCATCACAAAAAGGTCACTTGTAAATAGAAAATCTTCCCTAACTTTGGACAGGGTATTTCAAAATGGGTTGAATGGATATTGACCAAATGTATACAACAGGTACTACATACAAAGTTACAAATCGATTGACATTTGAAAGTTATTAGTAAGCACATAACTTCCACCCCAATCTTGTGAACAGCTATTATGTCATCAAACTGGAGGGAGGGAGCTTAAATATACAGAGTATAACATTAGGTGGGGCATAGCTGTTTCATGAACACAATATATATATACTAAACAAGTTATTTATAAAATTGGCTGTACAGTGGTGTTAAGAGGTGATTGTTATTATTTTTTCTTTCAGCAATATATAACCGATTATGGTTTTTAATACTTTTATATATATCATCATTTGATGGGTAGTGATTTCTCTTTCAGACTTGACAGATTCTTCAATTATAAAATATTTCTAAAGCTTTTTTTTTTTCATGTGTTTCTTCCAAAGCTTCCCATTGGCCGTGCATCAAACGCTGGGCACCTACAATTGGCTATTCACTTTTGGAAGCTCAACAGAAAGAACGGGAGGAGTTAGATACTGTCACAGCTCTTGCCTCTCTGTCGATGACTGTTACTCATATTCAGTGAGTTTAATCCATCATCAGTATCTCGATATTCCTAACTAAAATGTTAGTGTCTGGAGTTACTTTATTCTCCTATCATCTGTTTGAGAATATAAACTTTTTTTTTATCTAAGTCTTTTCCCACTCCAGGCAAGTATCAGCTGAGCTAAATTGTTAAGTACTTTTAACAACTCACAAAAACTACTGAATTCTTTCATTGTCATAAATAAGGCCCACATTGGGTGCCAGTTTAGTTTGTGGTAATTTTAACTCCCCCCCCCCCCCAGCTTGGATTTAAACTTGATTTCTTGCACACAAAGCAAGTGTTCTACAACTGGCTTTTAGGGTTAATCCACTAGCTCGTTAGTAAGGCATTTTGTAAGAACTTTCACAGACCTCAGTCATATCACAAGACCACCCCGACCCTCAGAAAAGTTATATAAGAATAAATTTTGGATCTCTAAGAATAATTAACAGAACACACACACAGACACATTTATGTTATCTGTTTAAGTTGTTGTTTCCCATATCTGATGTGTGTAAAATACAAATTGTAACTTAATGATAAAATCAGTTATATTTCTGTATTGAATATCCACACGGCTAATAAGCAGTTGTTTTTGTTTGTGTTTTTAATGCAAAGCAACACAATAGGCTATACACACTCTTATTCACCACAGGGAATCAAATCCCTAGACTATAACATTGTAAGTCCGTAAACTTACCACTGACCCGCTAAACAATTAATAGATTCACAACTTGTGTTTTTGAGTTTATTGTAAAGATTTTATGACAGTTATGTTCAATTTAATTACAGCCTGAATGACCTTAAGAAAGTATATCTGCCACTTGTTTTCACCTAGTACTGTTAAACTTTAGTTATGGGTTTATCTTTTTTATCAGGAAACCAGAATCATCTCAAGTTGAGGAACCAATGGAGGAAGACCAAGATAAGTGAAGAAGCAGATAATCAGATAACTATCTGATATGATGTGATCTAATGTTCATTTTTTAGAAGTTCCACCTTGATCCCCACATGTTAAGGAAGTGAAACACCATTGGCTTAGTCCGGAATGGATGTGCCTCACAGACTTGGATGTTGTAGCCACAGCAACTTGTGTCATTGTTGAGTGAGCATGTTTGTTTATATAAGATGTGTATAAATGAGGGTAAATTGCATGTCTTAAAAGTCCTGCAGATTCCACGATGAAGAATCCCATGTCACTTCTATTTTCATGTTGGTACTTGAAGACGTCATATTAAGATGACATGGAATGGAGCTAAAGTCTATCCTACCACACCCGATATCGTATTTATCATTCACTTTCTATGTGACGTGTTGACACTTTTACAGAAGGCCGGAAGCACTAACATATAAACTGTAAAACTTTATGTACATGTTTTACATAAGCAAAAAAAAACATTTACATAAACAAATGAATGTACTGTTAGGTTTTCAGAATCCAGTTGTGGTAAATGCTCGTGTTACTTTTTATAAAAAAACAACAACAAGAAAGTAGTCAGTACATTTGAAATGAATAGGTAAATTGTTTTTTGTTTTTTTTATTTGTGTCTGTGAGAGCTGGATTCTCCCATAATTCTACAAAGAAACAATCCAGTGTTGTTGTTTGAGAGTTCAAGAATATGTACTATGAATGAACATTTAGTTATTTACAAATCATGTTGTTCAAGTTTATGTATTTTAAATGTTTATTCTGTAACACTGGTTACTCTCTTTCCTGGCATGTCTTTGTGGCTAGTCACAGTAAAACTGGCATGAACATAGCATTTATTGACACAAGTCATGTTTATTTGTAATACGAGTCACCTCGTTAGAATATTTTACTAGATTTCTGTTGTATAATTTGTCAGTTATAAATATAAAATCATTGTGGATTTATTATAACCAGGTTATGCCATAACTGTAATTTAATATGGATACATGAGCTGCACATTTACCAAGTGATTCACAACTTGCGTGGTGGGATTATTAGTTAAACATAGTTCAAAGGGCAATAAAACAATAAAATTAAGTATAAGGAGATGTAGACTATCACAAGTTATAGTATAGAAACTCTGGTTATTTTGTGGTTCTGAACTCAATCACACCGACTGAGCGAGTTGTGAGAGGGGTTCGTTCGCTCCATCCATGTACTACTGTCTCATTCCTGCTCTTACATGACATTTTAAGAAATAAATATAGTTTTTTCCCCAGTCCCTTGTCACCATAAATATTTATTGCATTCTCTAATGAACCTTTCCCTTCTGAGAAGCTTACAGTCTACTAAAAGGTAGCGAGATGGTTTTGAGCATTCAACCTCATCCAACACCACTTGAAGCACTGGTAACGTCTGAAACACTCAAAAGCCCTCTTTCAGTCTCATGTTGGAGATATTTGCATTAAACACCTAAGCTGTGAAGTGAAATATCTTTCATATTGTTATATTAAGCTTTCACATTTAATGTACATTTTCGCTCAGGCTAGTTACACTTCGAGCAAGTATTAAAAACTGACATGTTTCATTTGTTAAATGACAAACAAGTTCTAGGACCAGGAAAAAAACCTTGTTTGTGGCATTCTAAAAAAAAAGCATTTTTAAGTTCTTATAAAAATATTTGTTGTTTGTATTGTAAAAAAATATATACAAATTATATATATATACACATTATGTATCATTGCCATAAATATTAAGGAATTTTGTGATGTGTAGCCAGTATAGTGAGGGTTTTATTGTTTCGGGCACTATATTGTGTAACATCAGAATTGGATGAGTATATTTAATATCCATACCTACAGGTTGTCTAGTCAAATCATGGTCTTAATTAGGTTTGGATTAGTTCCAAGTTATCATACTCTCCACCAAAATGTGGCATATTATCTCTATAAACTTACAAGTTGTTAATTCTGAGATTCAGCTATATATAACTATAAGCTTTGCATTAATTCTATTTCAGAGACATACACATGACAATTTGTTTTTTTATAAAAAACGGTAATAGCAGCTGTTTAAATAAAACTTTTTTCACTAATGTACCAGACAAGGATATTTTGTTTCTGCTACAATAACTGTAGAATTCAGCGTGTTTGTCGTCTGTGAATGTTGATAAATAACCACTTTGAAAATGTTTACAGAAACTCGACCTTCAACTGGTTCACAAAACACTTGTTTCTTATTTCATTAAAGTGTTTTAAATCTATTCAAAATATTGCTTTGACAGTTTAAGTAAACACCCGAGCTGTATCTCAAACAAACTAATTCTCCAGGTTTTTTTTATAGTATTTGTGATTATGGTATTTTGTTTGTTGCTAATCTTCTTAATAACCTGAAAAATCTATCTTGTTCATTATAGCATTAAATGCACTGTAGTTGATTTTTACAAAATGTTCAGCATAACTTCATTCAATAACAGATCGGGTGAAATAAACTACGTTTTTAGGATAACAAAAACTGTAATATGTTAAGAGAGGAAAATGATTTATGATAAGTTGTTTTCATTTTGACATATATAAATAAAGAAAACTACTAATTTCCAACTATATTATAGAGAAACTTGGATTCACGTTTCAAAATATACTGTTTATTCTTCTCTCCGAGTATATTCCCCTGAATAGTTTTAAAGTTTACCCCAGTGCTTTCTACCACTGGTCCACGGAATTTCACACAAAAACAAATTATATTCATATGTAAATTGTAATATATTTTGTTTGTTTTTTGTTGTACTTTCACTTTGGTGGTCCCCGATAGTTTAAGGAGGCAGGCAGTGAGCCAGTTCCTAGTATCGAACAGGTTAAGAAATGCTGATTTAATGAGAATATAGTTTGACTGATGTTATATAGATAGTAGTAAGGTTATTCAGTGTTGTAGTATAAGTGTCATCCTAATAATATTTATGTATGTAAAGAAGTTTCAAACATCAAAGTAACTCTATCTCATGTTATTTTGAAATATCACTCACCCTGAACAACTGACATCATTCATATATACTACCACTAAGATCACCATAACTTTGTATTATTTTTCTGATCACAATTTTACATATCATGTCAACAATATTTCTATTGAGTTCAAATACATAACTTTATAATATGTAAACCTGTGCTGTGTAAATGTAGCATTATGAAACTTTGTGGCTTACGTTATTGAATTGAAGGAGTGTTGGTTTTGATACGAGAGCCATTGACGATTATCAACACATCCGTTAGTAAATTATAAGCATATTTATAATGAACTTTTAACACCTTTACTTCTTTCTCTGTTGTCCAGTGGTCAGTAACTTCTAAGGTCACTTAAAGATAAAGGTCAACTACAAAATATGTTAATGATATTTAATTGATTGCTTTGATTGTCAAAGATTTATTCTGAGAAATGTGAATTATACGTTATTGCTTCATAAACAGTATCAAGACACTTACATAGATGAGTATGTAAGGTTAAACTACTCAGAGTCAAGTATAGACAGAACTGCTCTATAATTCTTATACTAGTACTGCTTTAACGATTAGCTTTCAGTAGCAGGAGATTAATCTCTTTTTCATCCAAGTTTTTAACTGGAGTAACGTTATTCTGATTTAATCCTTGAGCATTTGTGAAGTATTTTATATAGTTAGAGATTTCAATTATAAATTATTGTCTTAAGTGATATATATACGAGCTTTTAAAATGTTTTCCCGGTGTTTTAAGATGAACATTTTGCCGAAATTAAATGTTTGAAAAAATGTATATTTTCTGTCATACATGTGACTCTCTTTTTAGATGAAATACATTATATGTTGGTGTTACATACTACTTAATTTTACTGAATCCTAACCATTTAATTAGGATCACAAACTTGTTTTATGTTTAATTTTGTATAGTGAAAATAACTGAATGTATCTGTCGTGTACTTGTACCTGATCTCCATCATCAATAAAGATTTGTTTGGCCGTCAAAATCTTTCTAAAAAAATTATAATAATAAATCCTAAACATGACTAATAAAGTTTCATTTTTACACAAGAGGGTGTTGCCTAGTGGTCAGCATGGTGGTTCCATGTTTCATTGTCAACCTAAATCATTCTCTGCATTTTGGAGCTTACCTCAACCTTTTATTCTGTAAGGCTCCAAATGAGTGTAAGGCCTGAACTTTATATTAACATAATGTTTCTGTGGTACAGGTACTACACTTACCTCAACCTTTTATTCTGTAAGGCTCCACATGAGTGTAAGGCCTGAACTTTATATTAACATAATGTTTCTGTGGTACAGGTACTACACTTACCTCAACTATTTATTCTGTAAGACTCCACATGAGTATCAAGCTTCTCTGTAACACGTTACATCATCATATTGTTTTTGACGTGACACTTTGTACTAACTAAGCTTATAATAATCTCCAGCACAACGCGTTAAACTCAAGCTTCCTTGACTGTACTCTTTTAGACTTTACATGACAGAGACATAGTCATAATCACCATGCTCTTTAATATAATACTTTTACACTTACCACAAGCTTCATGACAATGCAATGCTTTCTTGACATATTAAAACCAAACTTGTATTTGAAATTCTGTTAATAACTTTCCATAAAATTATCATTTCAGAAATCCATGCAAAGCTACTCAGGAACTATCCCTAATTGTCAACTGATAAACTAGAGGGAAGGAAACTAGTCAACAGCACTTATTACAAACTCTTGGATACTCTAATCAAAAAGTGGGATTTGACAGTCACTCTTAAAATACACCCATGATAGACTAGAGGGAAGGAAGCTAGTCAACAGCACTCATTACAAACTGTTGGATACTCTAATCAAAAAGTGGGATTTGACAGTCACTCTTAAAATACACCCATGGAATGTAAGGCCTGAACTTTATATTAACATAATGTTTCTGTGGTACAGGTACTACACTGTAAGGCTCCAAATGTTACCTCAACCTTTTATTACTGTAAAGTGTCTTGTCAGGGAAGTACAACAATACTGTAAAATGTTGTGTCAGGGAAGTACAACGATACTGTAAAATGTTGTGTCAGGGAAGTACAACAATACTGTAAAGTGTTGTGTCAGGGAAGTACAACAATACTGTAAGGTGTTGTGTCAGGGAAGTACAACAATACTGTAAAGTGTCGTGTCAGCGAAGTGTAACGATACTGTAAAGTGTCGTGTCAGGGAAGTGTAACAATACTGTAAAGTGTTGTGTCAGGGAAGTGTAACCATACTGTAAAATGTTGTGTCAGGAAGGTACAGGGATATAGCCAGCATATTCCAGACAAAAACTTTCTCAAATCTGTTCATTCCTAGTTATTTAATTTTTTAGGTTTCTATTGGAAGATCAAGAAAATTGGTGCTGAAGTCAAATTTTCTTTAAGATATATTCTTGTATTCCTATAGTTACTTTATATAGCTGGTTGTGAAATGAAAAGCTGTCTATAAATAGTGTACCTGTGATGTCAAATTAACATAGCAGACTAGTGGGAAATGGTAACCTAAATTAACTTGTTCAGTTTCACAAATTTATGATCAAACCAAAATGCATCCCTAACCTAGGGGTCCATGCAGTGCTGATACATTGATACGGTGAAAAAATTTGAAATTAATACAAAGTGGTCAGCCACTTAAATTACCTTTTTAAAAAAATTTACCTAAATCTAAACCTGGGGAAGAGTTTGTTTGTTTTAGAAACAAGGGCTATATGCTGCTAGCCACTCTCAACTTTTGAGCTACTCCTATCAGACTAAATGGTGGGATTTGACAGACACTTACAGTGTATTCATGATCCCTTTCTGAAAGAGTGGGATAGAAACCATTAACACTTGGATTACAAGTCTGAGAATGTCTAGCCTACACCCAGTCCTAGATAAGTTTGGCTACTTTAGAAACTTTTGTTGTCTGTCAAAGCCCTAGTTGTCCCTATATATTAATTCCTTAAACTGTGCACGTATATTCCTAAACACCTGAAAATACGCCAGTCTTGTATCTTTCAATTGACCATGTTAGAGGCCTAGTGTTCCCTGGTTGATCTGCTATTTCATATATACATATAAAACCCTTAAAATAAATATAATATGACCAATTTTTTTCTGTCAAATATTACACTTGAGCATAAGGCCTGAACTTTATATTATCATAATGTTTCTGTGGTACAGGTACTACACAAGTACAACAATACTGTAAAGTGTTGTGTCAGGGAAGTACAACAATCCCTGACACAATACTTTTACAGTATTGTTGTACTTCCCTGACAAGACATTTTACAGTATTTTTGTACTTCCCTGACAAGACATTTTACAGTATTGTACTTCCCTGACACAATATTTTACAGTATTGTTGTACTTCCCTGACAAGACATTTTACAGTATTTTTGTACTTACCTGACACAATACTTTACAGTATTGTTACACTTCCCTGACACGACACTTTACAGTATCGTTACACTTCCCTGTCAGGACACTTTACAGTATCGTTACACTTCCCTGACACGACACTTTACAGTATTGTTGTACTTCCCTGACACAACACTTTACAGTATTGTTGTACTTCCCTGACACAACACTTTACAGTATTGTTGTACTTCCCTGACACAACATTTTACAGTATTGTTGTACTTCCCTGACAAGACACTTTACAGTATTTTTGTACTTACCTGACACAATACTTTACAGTATTGTTGTACTTCCCTGACAAGACATTTTACAGTATTTTTGTACTTCCCTGACAAGACATTTTAC
>NW_013671190.1:19852-30069 GCF_000517525.1 Limulus polyphemus
AAGCTGTTTGATTCTGCTCTGTTATCGATTTCCTGCTACCCCAGGTAACTAAATACATGGATCTTAACCAAATTCGGTATGTATTTTAACTATTTCGTTCCACAGTATCATGCAAAGTGTCACCCTCCTACTATTCGTTTTAAAGGAGTTACGAGAGGTTTTGCGTTTTGTACCAGTACTTCATCAAATTTAGACGAATCTTCTTAATTTTTTTATGAAAGGTTCGTTTGAACATTGCACATTTACTTACAAAATTCTAACTTTCTAGTATTAGTTTCACGATTTTTTGGTCGTTTTGTTACTCTTTTATTGGCTTCCCTGAAAGCATAAGTGTACTGCAGTGAAGCTTTTGGTTACTGATTGTTTCTCGATTTCTTGTTACCAGAGGGTCTTGAATTGATTGTTCTTTACCAAATTTGGTATGTAGGTACACTTTATCGTTGCACAGTTATATGCAGAGTTTCACCCTCCTACTGTTCATTTTAACGGAGTTATGGAAGGTTTTGCGTTTTGTACCAGTTCTTCGTTCCATTTAGACGGATCTTCTCAAATTATTTTATGAACGTTTGGTGCATACCTGCGTAATGACATGAAAAATACAAGCTTCGTATTATCATTTTTCCGTCTTTTTTGGTCCTTTTTTACTATATTGGCTTTTTGAAAGAGTATGTGTACTGCAGTGAAGCTTTTTTAATTCTGCTCTGTTATCGATTTCCTGCTACCCCAGGGTACTAAATCAATGGATCTTAACCAAATTCGGTATGTATATTAACTAGTTCGTTCCACAGTATCATGCTAAGTTTCACCTTCCTACTTTTCGTTTTAAAAGAGTTACGAGAGGTTTTTCGTTTTGTACCAGTACTTCGTCAAATTTAGACGAATCTTCTTAATTTGTTTATGGAAGGTTCCTGGGAACGTTGCACATTTACTTACAAAATTCTAACTTTCTAGTGTTAATTTTACGATTTTTGTGGTCGTTTTTTGTTACTCTTTTATTGGCTTCCCTGAAAGCGTAAGTGTACTGCAGTGAAGCTTTTCGTTACTGATTGTTTCTCGATTTCTTGTTACCAGAGGGTCTTGAATTGATGGTTCTTTACCAAATTTGGTATGTAGGTACACTTTATCGTTAGTAAGTTATATGGAGAGTTTCACCCTCCTACTGTTCATTTTAAGGGAGTTATGGAAGGTTTTGCGTTTTGTACCAGTACTTCGTCAAATTTAGACGAATCTTCTTAAATTGTTTATGGAAGGATCGTGGGAACGTTGCACATTTACTTACAAAATTCTAACTTTCTGGTATTAGTTTTACGATTTTTGTGGTGGTTTTTTTGTTACTCTTTTATTGGCTTCACTGAAAGCGTAAGTGTACTGCAGTGAAGCTTTTGGTTACTGATTGTTTCTCGATTTCATGTTACAATGAGAGTGTCTTGAATTGATGCTTCTTTACCAAATTTGGTATGTAGGTCCACTTTATCGTTACACAGTTATATGCAGAGTTTCACCCTCCTACTGTTCATTTTAAGGGAGTAATGGAAAGTTTTGCGTTTTGTACCAGTACTTCGTTCCATTTGGACGGATATTTTCGAATTTTTTTATGAACGTTCGTTGCATACTTGCGTATTTACATGAAAAAAAATCTTGCTTCGTATTATCATTTGTGCGACTTTTATGGTCTTTTTTTACTACTTTATTGGTTTTCTGAAAAGTATGTGTACTGCAGTGAAGTTTTTTGATTCTGCTCTGTTATCGATTTCCTGCTACCCCAGGTTACTAAATCGATGGATCTTAACCAAATTCGGTATATATTTTAAACAGTTCGTTCCACAGTATCATGCGAAGTTTCACCTTCCTGCTATTCGTTTTAAGGGAGTTATGGAAGGTTTTGCGTTTTGTACCAGTACTTCGTCACATTTAGACGAATCTTCTTATTTTTTTATAGAAGGTTCGTGGGAACTTTTCACATTTACTTAAAAAATTCTAGCTTTCTAGTATTAGTTTTTCGATTTTTGTGGTCGTTACCATAATATTTTTTATTAACTAGTATAATCTGGTTATCATAAATTTTTCTATTAAGTAGTATAATCTGGTTATCATAATATTTTCTATTAACTATTATAATCTGGTTATCATAATCCTTTCTATTAACTAGTATTATTAACTAGCTACACAATTGGCTATTTGTGCTTTGCCTTTGCCCACCAGGGGTATCGAATCCTGGTTTCTAGCGTTGTAAGTCCGCAGACGTACCGCCTGGTCACTGGGGGGGGGGTGTTGGTTTGAAATTATTAGTTAAATTACAACATTCACTTCTAATAGTATGCAGTGGTTAGGGGTGAGGATTTGAATCCCCGTCACCGAACATGCTCGCCCTTTCTGCCGTGAAGAAGTTATAATGTTGACTGTTAATCTCACTATTCGTTGGTAAAAGAGTGGCTCAGGAGTTAGCAGTTGGTGGCGTTGATTAGGTAGTTCCCTCTAGTGTATCACTGCTATGTTAGTGACAGCTTGCGCCTTATTACCTCTAGTGTATCACTGCTAAGTTAGGGACAGCTAGCACCTAGTTCCCTCTAGTGTATCACTGATAAGTTAGGGACAGCTAGCACAGATCAGCTGTACGTGAACTTCAAGACAAACCAAACTAATAGTATGTGCCCTGTCAACATTTGTGTAGTTTTTAAAATAGTTTCAGTTTCATTTATAAAATATTTTTTCTTAGATATTTCTGGACTATATGAAAAACAACTATTTATTATTTAATATAAATCCGATTTATTTTCAACTACAAGATTTAAAAAACAAACAAAAACTTTTATATCTCTCTGGTAGCTACAATTGGCTCAGCCGTAACTATGAAGGCTAATAACGCTAAAAACCGAGTTTTGATACCCGTGGTGGGCACAGCACAGATAGCTCCTTGTGTAATTTTGCGCTTAACAACAAACAAACAAACAAACAGACAAGTTCTCTGGCAATGTTTTAACGCCCCTTTTCTTTTTTCAGAAAAGTTTTAAATTTTTGTCCAGCTTAGCTTTATACTTACCATTGTCTTTGTCGGTTTGTACTCCAGGAATTTCTCTCCCATTCTGCCCAATCTCACTTCATTTCTTTCGATGAAGTTAAATGTACTTGATATAATTTCTTTTATTTTGTGGCTATAAAAACCTATTGATGTTCAGTTTCGTCTCTCTAATTTCTTCAAACAAATATTTGACTTTCTTATTTTTTGATATTGGAATTAACCTTGGTTATTACCTTAATGCCAAAGTGTTTATCTTTATACAACAAAATATTGAGTAAATGTGTTATTGAATTTTGAAACTGGGGATAGTGTCATTTTTAAAGAGTGTATGAGACTGATCACAGTCTCACAAGTGTCGTTTCAACTGATAGATCACGAGTACAAAATATTCAGATAAAAGCAAACTACGGAGTGAAGTAACAATTAAGGAAGGGTTTCATAAGTTGGTCATGAAATGAGTTTATTGTAACAGGACGATAATACACCATGTTGTCTGTGATTTATAAAACCTGAAAACATGAAATCTGATATCCTTTTAAGAGTGTGTTGTCCATTATTGATGAACCCTAGCGACATGGATTCTGCTGTCCCAATACACCATGTTGTCCAGGATCGATAAAACCTAGTAACACGGAACATGTTGACACAATACACCAAATACCCAAGAGGACGTCCTAGCAACATGGATCCTGCTGTCCCAATACACCATGCTATCTAGGATTGATAAAACCTAGTAACACGGAACATGCTGACACAATACACCATATACCCAAGAGGACGCCCTAGCAGCGTGGATCCTGCTCACCCAATACACCATGTTAACAAGATAAAGCCCTAGCAATATGAAAGCTGTTGTCCCAATACATCATGTTAACAAGATAAAGCTCTAGCAATATGAAAGCTGTTGTCCCAATACATCATGTTAACAAGATAAAGCCCTAGCAATATGAAAGCTGTTGCCACAATACACCATGTTAACAAGATAAAGCCCTAGCAATATGAAAGCTGTTGTCCCAATACACCATATTAACGAGATGAAGTCCTAGCAACATAAAAGCTGCTGTCTCAAAGCCTCATAACTGTCTGTGATTCAAAAACCTAGCGACGAAGAATCTGTTGTCCTGATATACCATATCGTCTGTGAGTCCAGTGCCTTCCTGATGCTACTTATGACCAGCAAGTAGTAGTAGTATGGTTGTTATGGTAACCTCTCAATGTAGTGTTCCACTTAAGTTCTAAAGCTATTATGGCAGCACTGATATATCAGTATGTTAGATTGTTTGTTAAGCTCAAAGCCACACAATGAACTATCTGTGCTGTGCCTATCACGGGTATCGAAACCCGGTTTCTAGCGTTATAAGTCTTCAGACTTACCGACAAAAGCGAAAATAACAGTAACTTGAGTGGGAATTAAACAAAACACGATAGGATTGGAATTGTTTTTTTATATGGCTTAGTGGTAAGTCTAAAGGCTTATAACGCTAAACTTGGGTTTCGATAGTCATGGTAGGCGCAGCACAGATAGCCCATTGTGTTGCCTTGCGCTTATCAACAACAGCAACTTGTTAGCTTTAATCGCTGATAACTGATGGTCAGAAATTCAGTATGATAGAATTATGAATAAAGCAAATACCATGTTTCAGGATTTCAGATGGAAGGCAGTCATTTCATTAAAATATCGATAAAAACACGTTGTTGGATAAACTGAATCAATACCTGGCAATGAACAATTTTTATAAGGTTTATTGGGTTTTTGAAGCCTTTTAATTCACCAAATAGTAATATAAATCAATTTATGTGTGGGAATAATGTTATGGCGTTACGCCTAATTTATTATTCGATATTATTGAGTACATCAACGTTTTAATGACCATATATGTTTTACAAATTTTTTCTTTTTTCACCCAAGGTAAGATTGAAAATGTCATCTGTGACACACCTAAATTAACTTAGGTTACTGTCTGGCGAATCAAAAGGACTCTGAAAACTCCATAAATATTACATAAGCATCACCATTATAATAGGCCTAACTGTATTTCTTTTTGCTGCCACAAGCTGTGCTGATAGGCCTTGAATAGGTGAAACTGCAGTCCACAGCAGACGGTACGGCCAATCAAAGAGTGTATGAAGCCTTTATGTTACATATTATATTTTCAATTTTAACTTTGGTAACAAATTAAAGAAATTTGTAACGTATATATATGAAATGTTTTTATATTTAAATATTAATATTGTTATTCATGATGTTAGGAAAACACGTAGGTTCAAGAAGTCTTGATAGAAATGAATAAAACCACTATAACCCGAGCGCGTTCGAAAGGTGGACCTTTCTTCTTCAGGGGCAAATTGGGAATATTTCAGTTATATTTTGTTATTCATTACAAAGAAAGCATATCCTAAATCAGTTGATATAAGAATTCTCAGGACTAAAAACCCTAATTAATTATTACATAAATAAAACCATTATTGTAACGTATTGTTGTGAGTTATGTTTTTAGCTAGAAGGAGCAGCGGTTCTTTTTTTTTTTAATTTTGCGTAAAGCTACACGATGGTTATCTGCGCTAGCCGTCCCTAATTTAGCAGTGCTACAGGGAAGGAAGCTAGTCATCACCACCCACCGCCAACTTTCGGGCTACTCTTTTACCAACGAATAGTGGGATTGACCGTGACGTTATAACGCCCCCACGGGGATTCCAACCCTCCACCCTCAGATTACAAGTCGAGCGCTCAAACCACCTGACCGCTGTGATTCTTAATGGTAAGACTCAAATCAAAAAGTTTAATATGATAAGCCTATAACAAATTATCGCAGTGTACAAGCATTCAAATTTATAGAAAGGTCACAAGAAGAAGAAATAATAAACCCAATTGCTATTGTTTACATTGACCGGACTTTGAAATATTTTCACTGGATAATTGAAAAGAACCTGCTAACGAAAGAACAATGTCACAATACTTGGTGTTAGAAGTGGGATTTGTTTTTGGTGAAAAGAAAGTAGAAATTTTGCTGTTGAGATCAAAAAGTAGAAGAACGAGGTAAAAACAAGGAGACCAGAAACAACGAGACAGAAATTTAGATTTGGTTTGGTTAGAATTTCGCGCAAAGCTACTCGAGAGCTATTTTCGCTAGTTGTCCCTAATTTAGCAGTGATATACTAGAGGGAAGACAGCTAGTCAACACTACCAATCACCCACTCTTGGGCTACTCTTTTACCAACGAGTAATGGGATTTACCGTCACATTATAATGCCCCATGGCTGAAAAGGCGATCATCTTCGATGACGGGGATTCGAACATGCGACCTGCAGATTTCGAGTCCGAAACACTAATCAACAGGCCATGCCAAGAAATTTAGAAGAATCTAACAGAAATATAAGGAAGAGTTAAGAGCAAGAGACCTATACTTTGAAATAAAAAAATCTGATTAAAACAACATAGATAAGGGATGTACGGAGGGATTACAAAATCAAAGATTTAGAGAAAAGCTGTGATGATGGGATTGAAAATGCACAAAAAAAAAGACATGAACGAACTAAAGAAAGACATCAACGAGGTAGAAAATGTGACAGATTGAAATATGTGTTCTTAAATGTGAAGATTAAACCAGCCACACCGTTTTCTGCATTGGTTCAGGAATCCAAATTGGAATGCCTTCTGCTAAAAAATATGGAATATGAGAACATATTTGCTCTTCACCTATTACCACTGCTCCTGTATCACTTGTTAATGAATGACCTTTTTGGACGACTCCAGCCATGACATTATCAAATCCAATTCCAGAGTTTAGTTGGCCAATTCAACATCATCCAATTGAAAAACCAATAGACTATGATGGGAGGGTACCATGGGAGTCATACCTAGCCCAGTTTGAAATATTTTCTAGAATGAATGAGTGGAATAGTGAACAACAAGGCATTCATCTTGATGTCCATTCAAAAGGAAGAACTTTGCAAATATTAAATAACCTTCGAGCTAAGAGTGATAATATCTACTAAGAATTGGTACCTTCCTTATCCAAAAGGTTCTGAGTGTCGTACCAGAATAAAGTATTCAGAGCAAAGTTTTGGAATACAATATGAAGGAAAGAAGAAACCTTAGCTGAACTTGCCGAAGACTTGCAGAGGCTTGCCCAATTATCTTTCAAAGACAATCTTCGTGAAATGGTGGATTCGTTGACACGTTCCGAATTTATAGACGCTATAAAAGACTGGAATATGAAGATCATGCTGAAGCAAAGTAGAAGTACGTCCTAAAAGGAAGCTCTGAGTTGGCAATGAAAAAAAAATCCATTAAGGTCGCAGATGAACTAATAAAGGTACCATATAAACGTTACAGAGATATAAGATCCTGCAGTATTGAAAAACATCAACTCCCCTTAAAAATAGTCTAGAAGAAATGAACAAAATAACCAGACAGCTAATTAAAAGAACAGAAAAAGTAAAAATATATATATATATAATAGGTCTTAGGACTTTTGACCAGAATAGAGGAGATAAACCAAAAGATGATAGACTGTTCAAATGTAATTTGAAGGGACAAATTCCGTGGAACTGCAGGCAAAGGCCTTCATGGAATACGAACTCTCAAATGATACCCGAAAAGGTAGATGTTATAATTGTGGGAAACCTGGCTATTGCAGCTGAAATTGTAAGGAATAAACAGATGTTATCAAACCCAGGAAATGAAGCACAATGAAATCAAAGGAACAACATGGAGCTAATGAGACATAAAAAATACTGGAATTAGTTGGACTTATGAGGTGAAGTTCAGCTGGAAATACTCCATCTACCATGAATAATGAAAGAAGCTCATTATTTGAAGAAACGCATTCATGAGTCCACAGGCTTATTGATGGAAAACCTTACAGTCTGCTGTTTCACAGCTAAAGTCCTTTGTTCTAATGTGTTAATGAAAGATGATAAATTGCCTCCAGAGATAAAGAAAGAAGAGGGATTGATGCAAATAGCATCTGTACACAAAGTTCCATCAAAAAGAAATTGAAAGTTATCCTTACTATAGGAAGCTTCTCTATTCCTCATGATGTGAGGGTAATTAATATCGAAGAAGAGTGCTTTTTGAGAATTGACATTGGAAACATTGATGCAAGGTTAGACTAGTTACATAATCAATGACTAGGAAATTTCTATGTACTACATGGCAGTTAAATACACCGGAGATTGAACATCTAGTGGAAACAGGGACAGTTAGCAGCAATTATTCTTCATCTAGTGACTGGGGCATAGTGAAACCAAATATTCCAGCATGTCATAAGAGATTGGTGGTTGGAAGAGCTTTTCTGGATGTGAATAATAAAGGAGTCATACATGACTTCACCTAGGAAAGACTTAAATTGACTTGTGTTAAATAGAAAGGTATTTATGGCGTAAGTGCCGATAAACCTAGATTCCATCGAGATGACATGGTATGGCTGAACAGTTATCATTTAGCAAAATAGGTCAAACTCCAAAGTTAAGTAGATTTTCAGAGGAGTGGTGATCACAGTCAAAGATCATATATTATGATCGTCTTTAGAAGTAAATTAGTGAGAGAACAGCTAAATGGGTAACCCAGAGAAACACTTGTCAGTGGAAGCTCAACCTGTTGAGAATTCCAGAGCTCGTGTCGAGACTACTTTGAGAGGATCGTCAAGGCAGGATTAAACTGAAAATCTATTCAGGAAGAACTCCCCTAGCAACAGGAGAGCCAGTGACAACAAAAGACAAGATGCTAATTCTTCTGTATACTATGGGTCTCGGAATAGAAAACCATCAATGAAACTTGGTGAATGGACAATTTAGTGTATTCGAAGGTGGACAGTGTTGTAAGCTATATTTTGTATGTTTTATTTTATATTTTGGCTAGGAAGGCAACGGATCTTAATGATAACGTTCAGATCAAAAGGTTTAATAAAATAGGCCTAAAACACGTAGAAAGTTCAAAATTGGATTAGAGTCAATGAAATGGAGATAGAGTTTTGTAAAGACAACGATACTGAATCAGTCAATGTGTTTTCTTAAAGTTGATTTGTTTTACGTTAATTAATGGTTTTTCGTGGAAATCGGGAACTGTTCTTCCAGTTCTCAGTTTCAGATATTGAAGAAATTTGGTCTACAGAACGCATTCCAGCTCTGTCCATACAAAAGAGATGTCATTATAAGAAACTAATATTTGTGAAACAATATCAAACCAACAATAGTGAAGCAATATCAAACCAACATTAGTGAAGCAATAAGAAACTAACATTAGTGAATAATATCAAACTAACATTAGTGAAGAATAATAATGGCTGGAGACGGCTTGAATGGGTAATGAAGAAAAACTTTAATATAACAGCAAATGTACAACGTTTCGACAAAGTTTTGTCATCATCACCTGATTTTCTTCATTACCCATTCAAGCCGTCTCCAGCCATTATTAGTCTCAAAGTGAGTTCCTCGTCATCGAATTAGTGAAGAATACCAAACCAACATTAGTGAAGCAATAAAAAACCAACATTAGTGAATAATATCAAACATTAGTGAAGAATACCAAACCAACATTAGTGAAGCGATAAAAAACCAACATTAGTGAAGCAATAAAAACCAACATTAGTGAATATTATCAAACATTAGTGAAGAATACCAAACCAACATTAGTGAAGCGATAAAAACCAACATTAGTGAAGCAATAAAAAACCAACATTAGTGAAGAATACCAAACCAACATTAGTGAAGCGATAAAAAAACCAACATTAGTGAATAATATCAAACTAAAATTAGTGAAGAATACCAAACCAACATTAGTGAAACAATAAGAAACTAACATTAGTGAATAATATCAAACTAACATTAGTGAAGAATACCAAACAAACATTAGTGAATAATATCAAACTAACATTAGTGAAGCAATTCCAAACCAACATTAGTGAATAATATCAAACTAACATTAGTGAAGAATACCAAACCAACATTAGTGAATAATATCAAACTAAAATTAGTGAAGAATACCAAACCAACATAAGTGAAGCAATATCAAACTAACATTAGTGAATAATATCAAACTAACATTAGTGAATAATATCAAACTAACATTAGTGAATAATATCAAACCAACTTTAGTGAAGCAATAAGAAACCAACATTAGTAAATAATATCAAACTAACATTAGTGAAGAATACCAAACTAACATTAGTGAAGCAATTTCAAACCAACATTAGTG
>NW_013671190.1:30409-39020 GCF_000517525.1 Limulus polyphemus
GTTACAATTAGTATGAGACGCATTACAAAACTAAATATATGTTACAATTAGTACAAGCCACATTACAAAACTAAATATATGTTACAATTAGTACAAGACGCATTACAAAACTAAATATATGTTACAATTAGTCTAAGACGCGTTACAAAACTAAATATATTTTAAATAAACAGGATAACTTCCTCAACTTTACAAATATTTTATGTTTCTAGTAGAAGTAGCAAAAAAAAAACACACAAACAACAAGAAGAATGGTTCAACTCATGAGAAATGTTAATAGTTTTAATAACAAACCATATCAAAACTGTGACATAATATACGAGAATAAGTCTACAAAAGTCTCCCCTGTGAGACGATGTTAATATACTATTAAAAGTTTGGTTATGATTCTTGCGTTGGGCATATCGCAGACAGCCCCGTTGTGTAATTTGTGCTTAAAATGTTTTATATATATATAGCAGAGCCACATCGAGTTATCTGCTGTGTCCACCGAGGGGAATCGAATCCCCTGATTTTAGCGTTGTAAATCCGTAGACTTACCGCTGTCCCACCGGGGGACTTGTGCTTATAGAAATGGACGAAGTAACACTGCTTCGACTGTGTTGGTATAAAGGACAATACTTTGGGCCAAATCTTGGTTATTGGCACAACTGTTCTATATGTCACTATTCTTATGTATCTACTCATTCATACGCCACATTACAAACAGCAGGTTATCAAGAAAAACAAGCAGTCAGAAAGTGGTAAAAATTAGTACTGTTCTCCTTCTTGAAAACAAAACAAAACATATATAGTAACGATAGAAGGAAGGGCATGAAAGAAACACGATGTTATCTCAACCACAGGGTGGCACATATATTAATAATTACTTCTACAAACTTAAAGACGTAGGGGCAGAAAGAAAACATGAAATGAGGGAATGGCGTAGGGATCTATGTCACTGCTTCTAGGGTTTCGAATCCCATTTCTAAAAAGTAGTGCTATCAAAACTAAAAGTAGTGATATCGAAACTAAAAGTAGTGATATCAAAACTAGAAGTAGTGATATCCAAACTAAAAGTAGTGATATCAAAACTAGAAGTAGTGATATCAAAACGAAAAGTAGTGATATCAAAACAAAAAGTAGTGATATCGAAACTAAAAGTAGTGATATCAAAACAAAAAGTAGTGATATCCAAACTAAAAGTAGTGATATCAAAACTAGAAGTAGTGATATCAAAACTAAAAGTAGTGATATCAAAACAAAAAGTAGTGATATCGAAACTAAAAGTAGTGATATCAAAACAAAAAGTAGTGATATCTGATCTAATCAATTAACATTTACAAAACGAATAAGTTAGAATAAACACATAAAAACAAGAGCCAAGTTATTTATAAAAGGACAAACCCTGTGAATAAAATCTATACCCGATCCGTATATTCTAACTTGGCTGTTTCTGTACATGGTTTGAACAGATCACAAAAAGTAACGCTTGCCAAAAAAAGTTGACTCCGTTTTTTATTACAAAAATATAAGTTTATATTTCCAAGAATTTTAACATGTTGCAGTAAAATAAGAGTTTTCATCGAGTCGGTATTTCACTCATGAAAGTTAAATCGTATGATATCCAAGTGGTTCAGAGGTAAACTTGAGGGCTTATAACGCTAAAGTTCGGGATTCGATCCTTCGGTGACCACAGCACAGATAGCAAATTGTGCTTAACAACAAACATACTCGTTTGATACCTTCCCCCACGTGGTTCAGCGAAAACTTGAGGGCTTATAACGCGAAGATTCGGGATTCGACCCTTCGGTGACCACAGCACAGATAGCCCAAACAAATCGTTTAATTCTAACCGTTGATTTAAATCAAATCACAAGATTTCAGGTACACAGATCACAGGTTTTTTTTTAGAAAGCCTTTTTTTTATCATTTACTATTGTCATGGTTACTCACGAAAAGGTTTTCTACGAAGCTAGAACAGGGCGTTATCAAATTGTTGTTGATGGCAACGTTCTGAAAAACTGGCATGTTTTGGGAGGTTATTGACACTGATAGAGCAATCTGCCGAGGATGACTGACAATAACGAAAAGAACATGGAGAAAGAAGAACTCTCCCAAAGAAGGTTTTGTGGACATTTTCATTCCGTTGCTAATTGAAGTGGGAGGAGCAATCGTTGTCTAGAATAAACTGGATGACTCGCGTGTTTTTCTTAAACAGTTGAAGCTTGGTGTTAGGTTTCAATGCACGAAAAGAGAGCGTTTCGTGTTAGATAAAAGCCGAGATATTCTCTGTTTCTTGAAAGTAGGATACAAGTTCGTACAGCCAGTAAATTGTCTTTGGTGTGGAAGTTTTAAAACCTCTACAACGAGCAAAGCATGCAACAAACATTCATGGAACAGTACAGTCAGACATCTTTAATTTTCTTTACAGAACTCTAGAGAGATTGATTATTAAATAATAATTTTTTAACTTATATTCACATTGTTAACACTGTACTAACACAGTTTCGTAAACAATATAAACACGGAGAGAAATGCAACTTGTTTCTTCTGCTAGAAACATAATTCAATATAGGTGGCGCGATATGATAATAAAGATTACTTAAACACAATTTGACACATCTAGACAGGACGTAATTTTTAAGCGATAAATAAATTCACTTTCATCATTTCTATACATCGAAACAACAAACACACTCGTGCCATGGTTGGAATTCTCTCTCTCTGCATCGCTCCATCCAACCACTATCGATTAAACATCACGTGGTGTCCGCTTAATTTTGTCAAGTGTCAGATAATCGCACCGAATAAAAGAAACTTCCAGGTGTGACTGTATATATTTATCAGCCCTTGTAAATGTTTGTGATAATAAGTCGTATTACACAGATGGCCAGGTGTTCGACTCGAAGTCTGCGGGTTCGAATCCCAGTCCCACCAAACATGCTCGCCCTTTCAGCCGTGGGGGCGTTATAATGTTACGGTCAATCCCACTATTCGTTGGTAAAAGAGTAGCCCAAGAGTTGGCGGTGGGTGGTGATGACTAGCTGCCTTCCCTCTAGTCTTACACTGCTAAATTAGGGACGGCTAGCGCATATAGCCCTCGTGTAGCTTTGCGCGAAATTCAAAACAAACAAACGTATTACACAGTATATTAGGTTATACCCGGATTAACCCTAACTTACAGAATACTAGCTTACTGGTTCGCTAGTTCTTTTGAATGATGGGTAAAGTTAATTCAAGTAACAATAAATAGTAATAAATAACTGGTGTTAAAATAAGTAACTAACGATATTTTATCAATCATCACCCTAATTCTGATTTTTAGATGACTTGACTAAAATTACACTTCCCCAACTTAATGAGCCCTGGTATTGGGCGAAAGGCCTCGTCGGCACTGGATACAGCAGACATAGCGTGTATGATATATCGTTATACATTCTTCTTTACTTTCATTTATAAGTTCTTAGAATGGATTCTGCAGATAAAATATTCGTTGTAAAAATAAAAATTGAAACCGACAGTCTCCAGTCTCTTAGGCCTACGGGTAGAGATCTAATATCTAAATTGATGTCTGCTTATACTTATATTACTTGCTCAGCGGCTTAAGTTATAAATGTCAATATATAGTTGATGATATATACACTAACTGGCCCATCTTTTGAGCCCCACCTAACATGGATTGAACTGTCTTTTGCTGGCTATAATAAAATCGCCGAGACGACTCCACAAGACACTTGAAGACGCATTTTGAAGTTGTAGTCCAGTGGTTAAAAAGTATGGCTTGGCAGTGGAGCATGATGGTGAATAAGTTTACCCTTGAGATACTCAATGAGATTTAGTTCCGGCGATTGTGCTGGCTAAATGAGATGACTGAGGTCACTTTCATGCCCTTGAAACCAATTTTGGACAGTACAAGTGTGGCGGATTATTTATTATTCGTTTCCGAAGAACCCTTACGTTTGTGGGTGGATATTATCGGCGACAACTATGGATCTTTCTTACTTTTGAGTCTCCCAGTAGCACAGCGGTATGTCTGCGGACTTACAACGCTAGAATCCGGGTTTCGATACCCGTGGTGGGCAGAGCACAGATAGTCCATTATGTAGCTTTGTGCTTAATGACAAAAAAAACCTTACTTTTGAAACGAATTATTTTTACCCAATTCCTGCTTCAAGAACGTTCCCACACTATTACACCACTTTCAGCAATTTACGCTGTAAGAGCAACACAGAGAAGGATGAAATTCTTCGTGTGCCTTACAAGAAACATTTCCAATCATCCATTGTCCAAAATATTGTAATAGCCAATAATATTATTCTTTTTTGGTTCTAGTTTTAGGCTGCCACATGACAGTTTTTACAATGTTTTTCGCATGTCAAAGTTGGGTTGGATATAATTCAACCCAGTCACTGTTGAAAGATTTGGTAAATTGGGACAGAGTCTATTGAAGTATTTGGTAAATTGGGACACAGTCTGTTGAATTTTAGAAGCTTTCGGAATCCCTCGGTTTATTTCCACTAGACAGCTTCACAGATCGTTTTTCTTTCCAAAAACAAACATACCAATTTCTTTTGTCACTACAAATGACAGATACATCCGGTCAACAAACAGTACATACTCATTTCCTTTGTCACTACCGATGACAGATACATCCGGTCAACAAACAGTACATACTCATTTCCTTTGTCACTACCGATGACAGATACATCCGGTCAACAAAGGGTGTTCGAATATCACACTCCCACATATTATCGCTCTCCTTCGAAGGTCAGAGATCATCCATGATCTCAACATGATGTGTTTTTTATACAAACGGATATTTTTGTGTGTTCGCGTGAGGGGAAACAAAGTTGCCAATCATTGTATATCTATTACTCTTGGGAACTCGTGACGCTACAGAAGTCATTAAATACAGATTAAAAAACAACAACAACAACAACCTAAGTCCCGTTTGTTATAATATTTTGTTGACGACTTCTCTTCTTCTCGGATCTTCCAGCCGCCGGACCTGCCTCGTCTTCACTTTGCCATCTTCTCGACATCCCCATGCTCACACACTAAAACACAACAGTAAGTTTTCATTCAACGATAATACTTTCAAATTCCCCTAACAGGTAAGGGTCAACTCTTCCTGGTGCGGGGCGAAGGAGGATTTAATCATCTTCGAGCACCCCGGATGTCAAATAGTTTGAAATTGCAAATACTGCAATCCAAATGACTTTTCATCTAAATAACCGTCAATAATTTGTTTTTATTGTTTTCTTTACTATGGATTAATAACCCTACCTTAAGGGTGATGACAGTTTAAAATGGTTAAAACTACACGAGAGCTACTTGTACTAGCCGTCCCTAATTTAGCAGTGAAAGACTAGAGGAAAGGCAGCTAGTCAACACCACCTATCGCCAACTCTTGAATTACTCTTTTACCAACGAATAGTGGGATTGACCATTAGCTTATAACGCCCCCATAACTAAACGGACGAGCATGTTCGGTAACAGGGATTCCAACCCGCTACCCACAGACCACGCCAAGGCCCCTTTAAAAGTGATGATATTTTAATAATTCTTGGGCATTGGATTTATTGATCCCCCGCCTTCCTGAAGGACCTTTCGTCCCACTGGGGCCATTTGGTTTGAAAATGAGTAGAATAAGATTGTTTGTTTGTACAAACGAGATTAACGAGATTCCCACTGTCCCTATCTACTATCTAACGAAACCACAGCCAAGGGAACTTGTTTGTTTGTTTGTACAAACGAGATTCCCACTGTCCCTATCTACTATCTAGCGAAACCACAGCCAAGGGAACTTGTTTGTTTGTTTGTAGTTAAGCATAAAGCTGCACAATAGGCTATCTGTGCTCTGCCCACTACAGGTATCGAAACCCGGTTTTTAGCGTTGTAAGTCCGCATACATATCGCTGAGCGACTAAGGGGGGGGGGGCGCGAGGAAGAAGAACGTGAGGTGATTTACAATCATAATCAAGTAGAGTAGTACCATTCAAGTACCGCAACATCCATAACCAAGTAGAGTAGTACCATTGAAGTACCACAACATCCATAACCAAGTAGAGTAGTACCATTGAAGTACCACAACATCCATAATCAAGTAGAGTAGTACCATTCAAGTACCACAACGTCCATAACCAAGTAGAGTAGTACCATTGAAGTACCACAACATCCATAATCAAGTAGAGTAGTACCATTCAAGTACCACAACATCCATAACCAAGTAGAGTAGTACCATTCAAGTACCACAACATCCATAACCAAGTAGAGTAGTACCAATCAAGTACCACAACGTCCATAATCAAGTAGAGTAGTACCATTCAAGTACCACAACGTCCATAATCAAGTAGAGTAGTACCAATCAAGTACCACAACGTCCATAATCAAGTAGAGTAGTACCATTGAAGTACCACAACGTCCATAATCAAGTAGAGTAGTATAAATCAAGTACCACAACGTCCATAATCAAGTAGAGTAGTACCAATCAAGTACCACAACGTCCATAACCAAGTAGAGTAGTACCATTCAAGTACCACAACGTCCATAATCAAGTAGAGTAGTATAAATCAAGTACCACAACGTCCATAATCAAGTAGAGTAGTACCATTGAAGTACCACAACGTCCATAACCAAGTAGAGTAGTACCATTCAAGTACCACAACATCCATAACCAAGTAGAGTAGTACCAATCAAGTACCACAACGTCCATAATCAAGTAGAGTAGTATCAATCAAGTACCACAACGTCCATAATCAAGTAGAGTAGTATAAATCAAGTACCACAACGTCCATAATCAAGTAGAGTGGTACCGTTCAAGTACCACAACATCCAAGGCCTTCCCAGACTTCTTGAAGCGGCTTCACTCCATTCTAGATATACCCTAACACCCGGCTTCACTCCATGTTAGATACACCCTAACATTCGGCTTCATTCCATGTTAGATTCACCCTAACATCCGGCTTCACTCCATTCCAGATATATCCTAACATCCGGCTTCACTCCATTCTAGATATACTCTAACATCCGGCTTCACTCCATTCTAGATATACCCTAACACCTTAGTACTAGTAAAACACTTAATAAGACCATTCAAAACTAATATAAACCTGTTTTTATGTGCTTTTTTCACGTTGTCTTAATTAACCTTAATCACGAATGGGACGAAGAGAGATCCGAAGATCTTTGAGCACCCCTGGTTTTTATAATAATAAATAAATAATATATAATAATAAATAATAATATATAATAATAAATAAATACCTGCCAATATTAGTTTAAAACGGTTGATTACTTGCTGTGTTTTCAGAGCAAAACTGCACAAACGTTAACCAGAGATCTGTCCACCACGGGTATCAAACCCCGGATTTTATGTTATAAATCCGTAAACTTAACGCTGACACACTAGAGGTTGATTTATAAGTTACCAAGGAAGCTGCTGTCTGTAAAGACTTAGTTACTTCTTCGAATGTTTGGTATTTTTAACGTTAATTTGTTGTCTTTTATCACTTAATGATTTAAATCACGGAGCATGCGGGTGTTATCAAATAAGCTACACGTCGCTCTTTGTAGAATTGTAAAGCCAAAAACAAAAGGTTATATTTGTTAGTGAATGAGTATTATTATTATTATGGTTTATTTTCAAAGGTTAAGTTTTAAAACATTTTAAATTTGTTCTGTTATCCTTACGTTTTCTCACGTTCAGTGTTTGTTAACAAACAAACATTGACCCTGTCAATGTCCTGCTTTGTTTCTGACCACACGTAAAACCAAGAAGTTGGAACGTTGGCCTTGCATGAGCGCCCGTGCAGAAAACAAAAGACAAGGGGGCGTGTGTTTTCCACTGGCGGCAGGTTATCTTATAACGGGAGAGAAGAAGCCGCCCCTTCCTCACTCACGCTTCCCATTGTTTTAGTAACAATCTCATGCAGAGCGACGGCCTACATCAACATCTCGTTATCTAACTCGTAACCAGTTCTTTTACTTTCAGCTAGATTTTCTCTAATAGGATAAATACTAATTGAAATTCGCATAATTTTATGAACAAGTTGACAAGGCTTAACACAATCGTAACCGTGACTTCGTAATTACCGTTGTTACACATTACTAAATTAAAACACATCTTCCAAATATATATTCTTGTACATTACGAAGTTAAAATTTATATTCTTGTACATTACGAAGTTAAAATATATATTCTTATACATTACAGATTTAAAATATATATTCTTGTACATTACGAAGTTAAAATATAGATTCTTGTACATTACGGATTTAAAATATATATTTTTGCACATTACGAATTTAAATATATATTCTTGTACATTACGAATTTAAATATATATTATTATACATTACGAAGTTAAAATATATATTCTTGTACATTACGAATTTAAATACATTTTTATGTATATTACGAAGTTAAAGTATATATTCTTGTACATTACGATGTTAAAATATATATTCTTGTACGAAGTTAAAATATATATTTTGTACATTACGAAGTTAAAATTTATATTCTTGTACATTACGAAGTCAAAATATATATTTTTGTACATTACGGAGTTAAAACATATATTCTTGTACATTACGGAGCTAAAAATATATATTATTGTACATTACGGAG
>NW_013671190.1:39870-43738 GCF_000517525.1 Limulus polyphemus
TAACGCTGGTCTATTAATGTTGGTTTGTTAATGTTGGTTTATTAATGCTGGTCTATTAATGTTGGTTTATTAACGCTGGTCTATTAATGTTGGTTTATTAATGCTGGTTTATTAATGCTGGTCTATTAATGTTGGTTTATTAATGCTGGTTTATTAATGTTGGTTTATTAACGCTGGTCTATTAATGTTGGTTTATTAATGTTGGTTTATTAATGCTGGTTTATTAATGTTGGTTTATTAACGCTGGTCTATTAATGTTGGTTTATTAATGTTGGTTTATTAATGCTGGTTTATTAATGTTGGTTTATTAATGCTGGTCTATTAATGCTGGTTTATTAACGCTGGTCTATTAATGTTGGTTTATTAATGCTGGTTTATTAATTTAGTATTGTTAACTCCCAGTCTGTCCTCCGGTGGGTCAGCGGTAAGTTTACAGAACGCTGAAATCCGGGACTCGATTTCCCGCGGAGAACAGAACTCAGCAATCCTGTTGTGCGGTTTGAGTTAAAACAAATAACACATACACATAGCTTCCCAGTGGTTTAATAGTGAGTCTCTGGAATAATGATGCTAAAAGTCGAGTTTTGACATCAATGGTGGGCTCAGCACAAATAGCCCTTGCACTTAACAGCTAACATTAAACATTTTAATAGTATATGTTACATACTAAAGGTACCACAACAGCAAACAATAAACATTTTAATGGTATACGTTACGTACTAATGGTACCACAAAAGACTGTACGAATTTCAACTTTAATTCCGAACAACGAGTTCATCGGAAAAATTAAAGTTTAAACGTTTATGGTTGAAAGCGATCCATAAATACTGTGAGTTTTCACGAGGGTCTAACACGGAACAGTGGCTAGCGTGTAGGACTAAGGAACTAGAGTTACGTGGTTCGTATCCAGTTACCACCCATTAAAAAAAAAAGAAGATAATAATATAAAAGTTAAAAATTTCTCTTATCGGTTGGTCAAGAGAGGCCCATGATTTGACGGTCGGTGGTGTTGACTAGCTGCCTTCCCTCTAGTCTTTCACTAATAAATTAAAGACGGTTAGCGCGTGTAGCTTTGCGCGAAATCTAACAACAACAAAGAAAGAGTTTCACGAACTTATTTTGTCAGATATATAGACAACTACATCGATATCACATTAGTTAATTGGTATCGGGTCATTGTTCGAGTAACAAAGATTACACACTTCTTAGGCACGTTCATCACTATAAGAACATTAATTACTGAAGGGTAAATAGTAATATTACATTAATTACTGAAAAGTGTACAGTAAATAGTAATATTACATTAATTACTGAAAGTGTACAGTAAATAGTAATATTACATTAATTACTGAAAGTGTACAGTAAATAGTAATATTACATTAATTACTGCTTGTTTCGGAATGTTACATAAAAACTACACAAAAGAGCTACCAAATTTGGAACTGATAGAGTATAGCGAAGGAAGCTAGTAAACAGTGCACCCACCGCCAATTCTTGGGCTGCTCTTGTGGAGAGATTTGACTGTCATTCTTATAGCGCACCCACAGTTCCGAACTGCGGAAGGCGTTTTTTTTTTGTCTTTAGGAACGGGGCTAGGAACCCTCAGATTCAGAGTCCAGACACTAACCACCACTAGGCCACAGTAACGCGAAACAAAAAGAAAATAAGTGTGAAAATTCAACATTTCATCGTCTCCTGGTTACTAATATTATTTTGTAAATGTAACACTGACTAAATGGAGTGAGTCACATGATCGTCGGTTTTAGGGTCAAAAGCCTTGCCTTTAAAGAAACGAACCAGTGCACGAGAATTCTACACGAGTTATTACGCTTGGCAACACCAAAATGTGGTTTTCTTTACCCATTCCACACCTGACGGGTTTCAAAGAACAACCCACGCACAATTAATTTTGATCAAAAGCCGTCCACGTGAACAATGGTGTTCAAAACGGGTGCTAACCTTAGCTGGTGTGGATAAAAACAACAAACAAACAAACTCGTTGTTTATTGTAAACAGTATATTACAGCTGTGCTAAAAACTCTCTAGTGGCTTTAGGTTTCAGAGAAGACAGGAAAGGACAGTCTTCTTACAACTACAACGGGGTATCCCAAAATTCGGTTTACCATTGTAATATTGAAGACATTAACGTCACTTTTCTTGTCTAGTTGCAGACATTGTAGGTGATGGCACCAGGGAAATGGTGAAAGCAAGGAGGTAATCTTGATCGAGTCTTCAGTAAGATTTTGAGATCAGACGTTCTGAGCACATTCTGTAAAAGTGTATAGACATCCAGCTTATGGTAACCGACATTTTGGACGTCCTAAAGATCGTGATAACTGAGTAATTGCTGAATTAAGATGACACTATAGATTGATGTGTTCATCAGACACGTATCCATTAGTTACATACGAAATCAACTAATGTTTACTGTGATGACACACGAAGAAGTTTACAAGAACATTAATAATATGCCTTTTTTTTAAATATGCTAAGAATTATACGTTTATCATATTGCAACCAAAAACCAATTTAAAGACGTCTAAAATAACCAACAAGGTTTGATTCTGTCAACTCGGTGGACTTTAAAGCAATCAACTAAAAAACTTATTTTAAACCCATTATTAAACGTTACTCAAAATCACCAAACAAAAACTTTAAAGTGAATCAAATTCATGACTTAAAACATAAAAAACTAGACAATATTTGTTTCATTGACTGCAACGGTTACACAAAATGAATAATTAGACAATATTTGTTTCATTCAATGCAACGGTTACACAAAATGAATAATTAGACAATGTTTGTTTCATTTAATGCAACGGTTACTCAAAATGAATAATTAGACAATATTTGTTTCATTAACTGCAACGGTTACACAGAATGAGTAACTAGACAATATTATTTTATTCAATGCAATGGTTTTACAATGTTTGAATCTTCAGAAGGTTGTTAACAATGTATGGTAACTAATTATGTTGTAATCAAATTGACAACGGTCATCCCCATAGCCCGTGACTTCATAGGTGTGCAATTATTTGAAATATGGTGATTTGAAAGTGCAGGCAGCACCCGAAATTACTGCTTCTGGAAGGGTACATTATAGGATTTTCTGATGCGAAATCCTCCTGTTCCGAAGAATATAAGTACGCGAGACAATGGATATCTTTAATGTTCAATCTATCGTTAAAATAAATCGCAGCAAAAGAAGCTACTCCATTACTGGATACGTGTTACGTACCGGAGGCAGTGAAGAAAGTTAAATAACTTGTCACCGTAAGAAACCCAAGAACACACTAGTTCGTTATATCCTTATATCGATACCATCTATCGTGGACACCTCTCTGTATACCTTAGTTATATCCTTATATCGATACCATGGATCGTAGACACCACTTTGTAGACCTTAGTTATATCCTTATATCGATACCATCTATCGTGGACACCATTCTGTAAACCTTAGTTATATCCTTATATTGATACCATCTATCGTGGACACCTCTCTGTAGACCTTAGTTATATCCTTATATTGTTACCATGGATCGTAGACACCACTTTGTAGACCTTAGTTATATCCTTATATTGTTACCATCTATCGTGGACACCATTCTGTAGACCTTAGTTATATCCTTATATCGATACCGTCTATCGTGGACACCACTCTGTAGACCTTAGTTATATCCTTATATCGCTACCATCGATCGTGGACACCACTCTACAGCCTTCAGTTATATCTTTATATCGCTATCATCGATCGTGGACACCACTCTATAGACCTTAGTTATATCCTTATATCGATACCGTCTATCGTGGACACCACTCTGTAGACCTTAGTTATATCCTTATATCGATACCGTCTATCGTGGACACC